>NW_022324263.1:0-14856 GCF_002776525.5 Piliocolobus tephrosceles
CTTCCTTCCTTCCTTCCTTCCTTCCTTCCTTCCTTCCTTCCTTCCTTTCCTTCCTTTCCTCCCTCCTTTCTTCCTCTCTCTCTCTCTCTTTTTCTTTTTGACATTGTCTTGTTCTGTTGCCAAGGCTGGAGTACAGTAGCACAATCTCAGCTCACTGCAACCTCTGCCTCTCGGGTTCAAGCAATTCTCCTGCCTCAGACTCCTGAGTAGCTGGAATTACAGGTGCCTGCCACCACGTCTGGCTAATCTTTTGTATTTTTAGTAGAGACGGGGTTTCACCATGTTGGCCAGGTTGGTTTCGAACTCCTGACCTCAGGTAATCTACCCACCTTGGCCTCCCAAAGTGCTGGGATTACAGGGGTGAGTCACAGCATCCAGCTGGAACATCCTTTCATTAGTTACAAATCTGGCTTCTTTTCATCCTTAGAGTCACAGTTTAAATGTGACATCCTCAGAGAGATCTCTGATCATTCTACCTAAAGGTGGCACCTTCTGCAGTAAAAGCGGAAAGATTCCAATGAGGGCAGAACACATGCTGGTCTGCTAGCCCCCCTGTTCCTAAGGTCTTACAATGACAACTACCAGTAAGTATTGATTGACTGAGAGACTGAATGAGGAAGAGAACAAAGCCCAGCATGAATCAGAGGTTTGGAATAATTCCTTCAATCTATAGTACGGTCTTCAGGAAAAAAACGAAATGAGTGCAAAGGCAGAATGTCAAAGCTGGACCCTGAATCATGGCGTGTTTGTTTCCATTTGCAGAACTGTGTTGACATGGTCCTTGGTGTCTGTTGAACAATTAAGCCACTGCAAAAATAATGACTGCATTGTCATCGCTAATAATGACAACAGTCCTCATGACATGCCAAGAACACTTCCGACATGGTGACTTTGTTTAAAAGCCCCTGGTCTTCAAAACTGCATAAACTCTGTGGTAATTATTTTCTCCCTTTCATTAAGCTTGGCAGAGTCATAACTGTTGGGTTTCAAACAACAAATATTGAACTAAGTGCTGCTGCTGCCTAAGCCTCGATGATCAGCAGCCAGCAGGGGAGTTGGTGTCACCCCTGCTCTGAGTTTGTCAGCAACCAAGGTGGCGTTGCAGCTCGTGGCACTCTGACAAACAGCTCATCACTGTAATTAAAGCCGAACTGGATGTCCTCCGGCTTTGGGCTTCACATCCCTTCATGTAGACAAATAAATTGGAGGAGCAGCATATGGATGGAGACCAAAAATTGAATATGATGTCCCCGTACTTGTATCAGCAAGGGCAAGGGCAACATAGCCACGGCATCTCCATTTGCAACATGGGCCATCTGTATCGTAAGCCCTGGGATGCTAACAAGAGTGAAATCGTGTTCCATCTGCTGTTCTCTGGAGGGCTTTTTGGTCTCCATTGACCTACCCTGTGCAGCCCAGGTTAAGGAGGCTCTGTAGCTGCTGTTTGTTAGGAGAGAAGCCCATTTCCACGAACGCTTTGCAAAAGAGGAGACTGTTCTTGAAACAGACACCTGGGTGGATGAAGTCTTCTGCTCACAGAAGCCGGGATCCCAAGCCCAGGTGATGAGCTCATTCTGACAGCTGGACTCTTATGTGATTTTTCAGAAAAATTTAGCCCTACACAGGGAAACAATAGACAAATAGCTGGTCTCAATATATCTTTTTGTCTTTTTGCCTTTGGCAGGATCTGGGCATAGTATAATCATCACACCTCCAGGAATAACTATTTATGTAGTCAAAAAAATATAGTCCATCTATTGTTCCGGGTTCTGAATGTAAAGTTGTTAACATTACCTTGTCTTGTGGTGATTATATCTGAATTTATTGCTGATCACGTGTGCCCATGTCCTCAACTAGAACACAGAAATTGGCAGACAGGCAGAATGGACTACTGCTTTTTCTTTATTTTTAAAAATATTCTGCTTGGGCAAAGCTAATTCAAGTTAGCATCCTTTATAAATATAGTAGCCTAATGGTTAGGTGGTATTCACTTATATGTAACTTCAACTATTTGGAAGAGTGTCAACTGCAGGAACAAAAGGTGCCTTGACTATCCAAATAAGTACAAGCCTATGTCACTTCCTCATGGGAGAAACCTTCAGAATCACTTACCACTTTTATAGGCTGATCTTGCCCAGGTAGGGAGAGAAAGAAGGAGGGGGCACCTTGACCAAGCACTAGCTGTGGGTCAAGTGTGATCAATCAGGCGATTTCACTGTATCCTTCCCCAAACGTGGAATGTGAGTGTTACTAGCCTTATCTCATACAAGAAGAAACAGGACCCAGGGGTTTTCAGTGTGATCTATCTGAGGGTTAAACAGCTGGTAACCAGCAGAGCAGCAACCACCCACATTCTGTCTCATCTCATTATTTTGATTCTATACCACAGGACTGGGACACGCCTGTGTATGAGTTTCCCAGCCGACATCAACTTCAAAGCAGCAAGTTCCAAGGATTAGTTTATCTTCATAGAGTCAGGCAGAGGAACGGCAAAAATGAGTGGCAGGTGAGAAAACCTGGAAATGAAGGAGGAGACGAGGGAAGTTTCAAAAGCGCTCAAGAGGACACAGAGCAGAACGGATAGAAGAGCAGAACGGATAGAAGAGCAGAATGAAACACCCAGCAGGGGAGCTTACAATCCCTGCACTCATTCTTGTTCCCTGAGATTTTAACACAATTGTTTTGATAGTCATAATGATAAATGCCACTTCTCCATTAATAAATGGGTATGTTAACTTCGATTTACCTTAAGATAAGGAACTAGTGTATAAAACAACTCAAAATATTGCTATCCAAGTAATTCACATTGCCAAAATATTTTTACTTCAGTTACCTGTAATATTTATCTATAAGAAACTATTTTCTCCATGAAGCTAAATACAGGGAACTCACTCCTCCACACAAAATGTGCTGTTTGTAATATGTTACATAATGAGTTTTATATGTATATGAATACATGCTCATCTATTACATTTAAATTTCTGAGACTTCCCTAAATATTTTTGCTTATACCAAATTGATCATTTTATCCATTTAATGGTACTTGATATATTGGATCAAATATATTCAATTTTATAATATGTAAAATATATCCAAGTTTAAAATATATCCAAGGAAAAACTATTTTTTTCCATCATAAAATTAATACCATTCATTCTGCCATTCTGCATTTAAGATAGGGCTAAAGATCCCAGCACTTTGGGAGGCCGAGACTGGCGGATCATGAGGTCAGGAGATCGAGATCATCCTGGCTAACCCAGTGAAACCCCATCTCTACTAACAAATACAAAAAAAAAAAGATAGGGCTAAAGATGTGTCCAAGACATCCTGCCCTTAACTTTGTAATTTTGTTTTTGAGATGGAGTTTCGCTCTTGTTGCCCAGGCTGGAGTGCAACAGCACGATCTTGGCTCACCGCAACCTCCGCCTCCCAGGTTCAAGCAATTTTCCTGCCTCAGCCTCCTGAGTAGTTAGGATTACAGACATGGGCCACCATGCCCAGCTAATTTTGTATTTTTAGTAGGGACGGGGTTTCTTTATGTTGGTCAGGCTGGTCTTGAACTCCCGACCTCAGGTGATCTGCCTGCCTCGGCCTCCCAAAGGGCTGGGATTATAGGCGCGAGTCACCGCACCCGGCCCCTTAACTCTTTTATCACCTTGTAGAGAGACCACTGCAGTTGACTTTTTTTGACTATTCATTCAGTCAAAAAATATTTATTGAGATCCTAGTCCACCAGACATACCCTACATGCTGAAGACAAAAGGGTGAATAAGAAAACTGAAATTCTGCTATCTTGGTGTTTGCTGCATAGGAGGGGAGAGAGATACTGCCTAATCAATTGAACAAATACCTATTTAATCACCGGTGTGGTCAGTGCTCTGGAGAAGGACTAGGTGGACGGCTACACATGAGGAAGGACTTGATCCAGTTTGGGGCATTGAGCAAAGCTTCCCCGAGGAGGCAATGTTCAAGCTCAGACCTGAGGGATGAGTAGGAGGCAGCTGGATGAAGAATGGCCCAGGTAGCCAGGCGTTGTGGCTCACACCTGTCATCTAAGCA
Organism: Piliocolobus tephrosceles; assembly: GCF_002776525.5. Classification (NCBI taxonomy): domain Eukaryota; kingdom Metazoa; phylum Chordata; class Mammalia; order Primates; family Cercopithecidae; genus Piliocolobus; species Piliocolobus tephrosceles. The sequence continues at coordinate 4,060 of NW_022324263.1, forward strand.
CTTTGGGAGGCCTAGGTGGGTGGATATCTGAGGTCAGGAGTTTGAGACCAGCCTGGTCAACATGGCGAAACCCCATCTTTACTAAAAGATACAAAACTTAGCCGGGTGTGGGGGCACACACCTGTAGTTCCAGCTACTCAGGAGGCTGAGACAGGAAAATGGCTGGAACCCAGAAGGCAGAGGCTATGGTGAGCCGAGATTGCACCACTGCACTCTACCTGGGTGACAGAATGAGACTCCATTAAAAAAAAAAAAAATGGTTCAGGCACAGGGACAACTTGATGTAGAAATCATGCTCACCAGGTAGGCCGTTTCGGTTGTATCAGTTCTCCCCAAAGGAAACAGTGGGTTATAGAGGTGGGACACTTGTGCTGGTATATCCCCACTTTCTGGGGCTTTTCAGCCAGTGCTTTCCTGTTCAAATTCTGGGTGGATCCCACAGTGAGCTCTGACACTGGAGGAGAGAGTGCACAGGGGAGTTGCCAGCTGAGCTCCTAAAGTCAAAGCACATACACACATGGAATACTATGCAGCCATAATAAAGAATGAATTCATGCCCTTTGCAGGGACATGGATAGAGCTGGAAGCCATCATTCTCAGCAAACTAACACAGGAAAAGAAAACCAAACGCCGCATATTCTCACTTACAAGTGGGGGCTGAACAGTGACAACACATGGACACAGGGAGGGGAACATCACACCTCAGGTCTGTCGGGGATTGGGAACAAAAGGAGAGAGAGCATTAGGACAAATATCTAATGCACACAGGGCTTAAAACCTAGATGATGGGTTGACAGGTGCAGCAAACCACCATGGTACATGTATACCTATGTAACAAACCTGCACGTTCTGCACATGTACCCCAGAAATTAAAGTAAAAACAAACAAACAAACAAACAAACAAAAAATCACCCTCTAAGAACACTGCTAAGAGAAATGAAAATATAAAGAATAAGATTAGTCTCAGTAGAAATGATCCTATAGAGATTGTGAACATGCTGACATCAATGATGTCGAGCTTATGCTGAGTCTCCTAAAAACCCTGGGACATCCCCAGTCTCAGGGCAGCCATTCCTAGGACAATGAAGGCTCAGAATACTGGGTGTAGGCAAAAGGGCACCAGAGTGAGGGGGCAGAGATTTATTAAGGACTGTTTCCATCTTTTGATCCCAGAAAAATCATTTTCCGTCTTATCTATAAAGTGAGATATTTGGACCAGGCCACCTCCAGAGCCCCTCCAGCTTTAATATTCTCTGATCTCACTGAATCAGGAGAGGGAGAAGATATAAATGTTGATAAATATAAATACAACAAAAAAGTATTCATAGCTTCAAGGTGGATTCCTCTGCAATAGGAAGGGAAATAGGAGATACTTCAGAGATTCTGGTTCATTGGGAACTTCAAATGAGAATGGATGTGAAAATTGTCTGTTTAGCAATTGTACATCAATAGACCAAGATACCTGGTCATTTTTCATGTGGCAGACCTTCTTTTATCTGGGAAAAAATACATTGCTGGGTATTCTTGGTGCCTGAAACCTTGGGTCAGTCCATTCCCAGGAGGGAGAAACAAGGGTAAGAAACAAAAATCACGAGGTGTTCTTCAATCATTCTATATCATGCCTCAAGATACATCAGATTGGCTGGGCGCAGTGGCTCACACCTGTAATCCCAGCACTTTGGGAGGCCCAGGTGGGTGTATCACCTGAGGTCAGGAGTTCGAGGCTAGCCTGGCCAACATAGCAAAACCCCTTCTCTACTAAAAGTACAAAAATTAGCCAGGCATGGTGGTGGGTGCCCATAATTCCAGCTTCCCAGGAGGCTGAGACAGGAAAATTGCTTGAACTTAGGAGACGGAGGTTGCAGTGAGCTGAGATCGCGCTGCTGCACTCCAGCCTGGGCAACAAGAGCACAACTCCATCTCAAAAAAAAAAAAAAGATACATCAGATTACAAAGTGAACAGACCTATCCATGGGTCCCTTCAGAGGCAGTAGATCCCATGTTAGAAGCCCTGAAACTCAATGTTGGCCATAGCAACAGTCTGCAATACCATGTGTTGATGGAGGACATGAAGAAGGTTTCTCAGACATTGGCAAGTGGAAAATCAATGAGCACAAGATGGTCATGTGTAGGTATAGGTATGGTTAGTGTGGAGCTCCTCAAAGTGTAGGCCACAGAGCTGGGCTTGTCAGCAGCACCAGGAGGCTTGTTGGAATGTTAATGGTTAGATGCCACCCCAGACCTATGGGATCCAAACCTCTGGGGGTACAGCCTGATGCTGTGTCTTCATGAATGTATATGCACTTTCAAAATAGAGAGGCAAAACCCTGGGATGTCTACAGTGGTTATCTCCAGTGGTGGGACTCAGGGATATTTATTTATTTATAGATGGAGTTTTGCTCTTGTTGCCCAGGCTGGAATGCAATGTCACAATCTTGGCTCACCACAAACTCCACCTCCTGGGTTCAAGCAATTCTCCTGCCTCAGCCTCCTGAGTAGTTGAGATTGCAGGCATGTGCCACCATGCCTGGCTAATTTTGTATTTTTAGTAGAGACGGGATTTCTGCATGTTGGTCAGGGTGGTCTCGAACTCCTGACCTCAGGTGATCTGCCCGGTCGGCCTCCCAAAGTGTTGGGAATATAGGCATGAGCCACTGTGCCTGGCCGGATATTTTTATATTATTATTCTTAAATGTGTATTTTTCTCTGAAGTTTCTACAATAAACACATATTACTCTTACAATAAGAAAAAAAGTTATTTACAAAAGGAAAAAATCAGATGTATTCCATGGCATGTTAGGAATGATTTCCAGATGCAAATAACAAAATAAAAGCACCACTTGTGAGATGAATTTCAAGTTGTCAAATAAATGAACTAAAAATTGAGCAACACAGAGCCTGTGAATTGTGTAAACTAATGCATAGCCAACATCAGCATTCAAATAAGAAATTACTAAGAAGAAATGTATTTAAAATGAATTTGAGGCTAGAAGGCCAACAGTGAACACAGCTGTTACACATTTCTGAGCTGGTAGAAGAAAATAAAAATAAAAAGTTTCAATTCCACAGCAAGGAACAACTAAAATAAAATCCCTAGGCACGGATCAGTCAGGAAGACACCGGGAAGAGATGTCTGATACACCGATGTTCCCTCAAGCCTGTCACTGGTGCAAAATGAATCCATCTCTCCAAGAACAGCCCTCCACCTAACCTGTTCGCCCACCTCCATATAACATACAGCACGCAGGTGGATCTGTTACCTCTGGGAAGAGTTCTCTTTTATTTCAAAGAGGAGCAGTACAGCAGCCTCAGCACGGAGCAAACTATGGGGAGATGGATAAAACAGATCCTTCAGTTTTACAGTCTACCTACCCACAAAGTAACACCTCCACGGGTGACTTTATTCAGCTTCCTATGGAGGCATAATGTCCCAGCTAAGAGGGAACCTTCTTCTACCTCCTCACCCGTCACTGTCCACTCGCTTGCCAGTGTTGCCTGGTATTCCCCACCATGGCCCTTAACTGTGCCCTCTCTCCAGTCCTTCTGCCTCTCCCCTGCCCGGGAGCCCTTCATCACCCACTTGGGTTTCTGTCACAGCCTCCCTCTTTGTCACCCCTGCTTCTGGTTTTCTCAGTCTTCAGGTGTTACCCACTGCAACAGGACTAATCTTCCTGAAATGCAAATCTGATCATGTGATCCCCCAATGCATAACCCTTAGTCATCTGTAGAGAAAGGTCCAAATTCCCTACAGTAGTTTTTCCCATTTTTCGTCTTCCAGCCTTTGATGATTTCTCCAAATTTATTTGTGACAATTTCCTCCTTGCATCACAGCCACGTTGAATTATTCTCAGCTCTCTGGACAGAGCATCACTCCTCTTGCCCCTAGATACTGGATCATGCTCTTTCCACTGCCTAGAGACCGCTTTCTTCCCATGTCAGCTTCGTGTTGCCTACTCTTAGGCATCCTTCAGGAGTCCTCTTTGGCATTACTTCTTCGGCCTTCTTGACTTTTCCAAGATCCCACAGCACCCCATCACAGTGCTTGTCTGCCTGTTAACAGGTCTGCCCCCTCTCCTAGGATGGGCATTCTTGCAGGGGGAATCCATAAGCAGTAGCCACTGCAGTGCTTGACACATAGTAGTTGCTCAGTAAATATTTCTGAATTAATGTGGCTCAATTTTCAGCCTAGGGAGGGTGTTTGCCTGCTCAAGAGGCATCAACTGAAGCTCCTTCTTCATCACTTGTTCCAAACCAACTGATGCAACAGAAAACAGCAACATCTTTAATGCAACACTCACCGATGGGGACGTTTAAACCTGCAATCAAGCGTTCCTCTGTCTCCTCCGTTACGGGTTGCAGAAGTGGGCCTAGCGCAGATACCCAGGAGGTACTGTTCCCAGCCACCCAGACTCACATCACGTCTTTCCCCCAGCACCCTATTTGGGAGCCAGAGCTAGCTCCAAGCTGGAAAAGAAAGTAAAAGAGCTTCTTCATTCATTCCTTCATCTCTTAAAACAAAACAAAAAACCCTTTATTGGCCTGTTTCCCATCTCCATCCAGTTCTACTTCAGTCCTCTTCAAAACTTGGACTAGTAATTGGACCGTGAAAAGGCCAGTCCATCTCCACTGCACCCTAGGCTCCGCTCCTTCACGGCCCTTATCGACTGAGTCAGCTGCAGCCTCATCACTGAGAAAAACGGGCAGTGATATCTCTTAATTACACCAAAGTTGGCTTTTTCTGCTTTCACTTGCATTCCTTGTGGCTCTCTTTGAACAGAGTTGTCAGCGGAGATACCAACAAAAAAAGTGTTGTCTGAAGTGAGCTTTTCTTGCCCGACAAAGAAAGCCATTTTTTGCTTGTCAACATGTGGTCTATTTGTTAAACGAAGACACGACCTCCGGCCTTGACTCAGCGCGCAAACACGCACATCAAATAAATGTTGGCGAGGTTAACCTCAATTCTCCTCACTTCACAGACAATTTTATCACTCCCTTCCTCATTTTCCAGGTGGAATTGGGACAATTGCCACAGAATCTGCCAGCTTCAGGACAGTGACTTGGATTTTTCCGTGCCAAGGAGAAGTGTGGTGGAGCTGAAAGGGCAAGCGTGCAAGCTCAGCTTTTACGTTGCACTTGCTGCGTGACCTTGGACATGTTGCTTAATGCCTGCAACAGGCAGAGTTGTCAAAATACGACTCTCACTGCTCAACTGGGCAGGAGACCAGCTGCAAGCCGGGGTGAACACGGTGGGTGTAGAAGCCACTTCTCCACAATGGAGGGCTTCACTCAAGCCTAGCTCCCCTGGGACCTGTGGGCCCCTTGACCCCTTCCAGTGTCACGGTCCCTGAGCCCCAAGGACAGTGCCATGCTGAAGTCAACCCTACTCCTTCATGGAAGTTCACTGTTAAACATTCAGAGATTTTGTAAGTTGCTAGCCTGAAATTGGCCACTGTGGGAGAATTTATGCCAAAGTAGCTACAAACACTCCAACTCAAGGCTTCCAGCCTCTGACAGCTAGTTTTCCTGCACGCCCCTGCCCAAAGCACCTGACTTTGAACTCTGGAATTTCAGACAACTCCTATGAATCTGGACCTGCATTCAGACTGCCGGACATCCCTGGAGTTTGATCATCTGTCCACTAACAAGATTGTCCTCATGCTGTCCAGCAGAGCAGGAACAGCTACGGGAGCAGAGTTTCTCCCCCGCAGACCTCCCTGTGGGATGACGGGGATGGCGAGCTATGCTTCTCATCCTTGGCTCACCCTGGCTTGTATGTTTCTCCTTCCTCCAGTGAAGTCTATTTCATTTTTTAAAGAAATTTCTATAGGTTGTTGGGGTACACGTGGTGTTTGGTTACATGAATAAGTTCTTTAGTGGTGATCTGTGAGATTTTGGTGCACCCATCACCTGAGCAGTATACACTGCACCCTGTTTGCAGTCTTTTATCCCTCTTCCCTCTCCCAACCTTTCCTCCCAGTCCCCAAAACCCAGTGTATCATTCCTATGCTTTTGCGTCCTCATAGCTTAGCTCCCACATGTTAGTGGGGACATAAGATGTTTGGTTTTCCATTCCTGAGTTACTTCACTTAGAATAATAGTCTCCAATCTCATCCAGGTTGCTGCAAATGTCATTCATTCCTTTTTACGGCTGAGGAGTATTCCATCACACACACACACACACACACACACACACACACACACACACACATATCACAGCTTCTTTATCCACTTGTGGATCGATGGGCATTTGGGTGGGTTACATGATTTTGCAATTGTAAATTGTGCTGCTATAAACATGCATGCGCAAGTATCTTTTTCATATAAGGACTTCTTTTCCTCTGGGTAGATATCAAGTAGTGGGATTGCTGGATCAAATGGCAGTTCTAGTTTTAGTTCTTTCAGGAATCTCCACACTGTTTTCCATAGTGGCTTAACTCATGCCATGTGCTAGTTTGAAATCCATCCAGATCCCTTGTGCAATTGCAGGTGGTGACACAGAAAGACAATTCAATTTGTACCACAAATAGACTGTCTTGCAAGATGCTTCTGCGCCTTGGTCATGCTCAGTTCAGAGCCTCCACTGTACAATGGGGACATAATACTGATTTCTGAGGGTACATATGAGAGTCAAACGAACATTTGTGTGAGTGTGCTATGCAAACAGCAAAGACCCATGGAGACTTTAAACATTCACACACTCTGTGGTGGACAGACCATTGATGTGGCGTTGAAGAGTCTTGGATATGGGTCTCAGCATTGCCATTCTTTAAGAGGGTTACCCTGGGCAAGCTACTTAATCTCTCTTAATTTCCACTTTCTCATCTGAGAAATGAGTTGCCTACTTTATAGGGCTGTTGTAAAAACTAAGCAGAACAGTAGGGATAGCCATGTTTGGCTTAGATCCAGACATTCATTAGGTGTTGCAGATTCTAGTCCAGTTTGAAAATTCTTCAACAACCCTAAGTCTGGATGCTAATTCAAGCTGAAATGCCAGGGCCTTGAGTGTTCACAAATAATTAAATATAAATTCAGTCTGAGGCCAAATGTTCATAATAACAATAAAGTTCTAGGAACCTTTAAAATGGAGAACCGAAAGGGTGATAAACTCGGGGTTAAAAATATTGCTTCCTCCTTGGGCTCAGATGCCTTTATTTGCGGGACGTAGATCATGGAGCGAAGTTTTGCATATATATGTATTTGGCAAAGAGCCAAAACCACCCGATTATGTTTTATCATTAATTAAAATTTGCAGGAGGGCAACACTTCCGAATGGTGAACATAGCTTTTATTAGACTTAGCAAAAATAAGTTAGAAGTGACTGTCTTCAGTTGTGAATGAAGATAAAAGTTTTGAGTGTTTTCATTTAATTGGAATTAAAACACCATCATATACATAGGCAAATTCAGTCATATAACTCTCTCTCTCTCTCTCTTCCCCCACCCCATCGCCACATAAAATCCATCAACATCAAATCTATCAAAACCTACTGGCTGGGCGCAGTGTGTCACGCCTGTAATCCCAGCACTTTGGGAGACCGAGGCAGGTGGATCACCTGAGGTCAGGAGTTCGAGAGCAGCCTGGCCAACATGGTGAAACCCCGTCTCTACTAAAAATACAAAACTTAACTGGGTGTGGTGGTGGGCACCTGTAATCCCAGCTACTCGGGAAGCTGAGGCAGAATTGCTTGAACCTGGGAGGTGGAGGTTGCAGTGAGTTGAAATCATGCCACTGCACTCCAGCCTGGGCAACAAGAGCAAAACTCCACCTCAAAAAAAAAAAAACCTACTAAGAATGCTTATATGACCTGACATAATAGTTGACTGCCAAGCAATTTATTTGGTGGCCTCATTACCATTTTAGAAAATTAAAATTTACTGGAAATATCCAGACTGATCATATAATGGTCTATTAATTCCATTCTAACAACAAACCAGGCTATGATCACTTTAATTAATCAGTAAGCAGTGAATGAGTGAATGTCTATGTAATCAGCCATATATAAGGCTAGAATTCAACTCAAAGAATATTTGAGTTGCTACTGTGTGTTAGACCCTGTCCTGGGCCACCACATTTGATGAATTACAGTTAGTAGGAAGGTAGGGAAGGACGCTGTTTCTCAAAATGTGTTAAGTGCCATCAAAGAGGTATAAACAATGTATAAAAGAGATCAAGTAAAATTCCATGGGCCAGGCTCAGTGGGTCACACCTGCAATCCTAGCACTTTTGGAGGCCGAGGCAGGTGGATCACTTGAGGTCGGGAGTTTGAGACCAGCCTGATCAATATAGTGAATCCTCATCTCTACCAAAAGTACAAAAGTTAGCCAAGCATGGTGGTGCATACCTGTAATCCCAGCTATTTGGAAGGCTGAGGCATGAGAATCTCTTGAACCCAGGAGGCAGAGGTAGCAGTGAGCAGAGATTGTGCCACCGTATTCCAGTCTGGGTGACAGAGCAAGACTCTATCTCAAAAAAATAATCCCGCAGAGCAGACTGTATCAGAAATGGGCCTTATTTAGATTAGCACTATCTGATAAAAATACAATATTAGCCATATAAAAATTTTTTCTGGCAGCCACGTTAAAAAAAAGTGAAAAGAAATACAAGGGATTTATTTCTAAATGAAATCAATACAAAGATTATTAAGGAGACATATTCCATTGTTTTTGTGTTTGTGTGATAAGTTTTTGAAATACATCACAGTGTGGACGTTGCCTTTTCAGTAAAAAATATTTTATCTGTAAATAGATTAAAATGCATCAAGAAAAAATAGATTCACCTGCCAAATTGTCCCAATAATGGAATGAAGTGTTACCTTTTAAGCTTAAATTAAAATTAGTTAAAATTTTAAAACTGCATTGGCCATATGTGGTTAGTGGGTACCATACTGGACTGTGTAGAGGTAGAACCTCCTGCAACAATGTCAATGTTCCACTGGACGGTACCGCCTTAGAGTGTGAATGTGGGCTGCTCCTAAGGAATAAGGATAAAGAGGGTGTATCCCAGGAAGAAGTGACAGTTCAGGAAAAGGCTTATGTGTAGCTGTGCCTGCTGAATGTGGAAATAAGCTGATGTTCATCTCAAGAAGAATTATTGAGCACTGAGCCTTTGGACATCTTAGATACTCTCTATTCCAGTTTTTCTCCTACACTCTAGCCCATGGGAAGTTTTAGTTATTGAATAAAACTGCTAGTTGCCTTAAAAGGGGGAAATTAAGTCCAGGTGCAGTGGTTCATGCCTGTAATCCCAGCAACTTTGTGAGGCCAAGGCAGGTGGATCACAAGGTCAAGAGCTTGAGACGAGCCTGGCCAACATGGTGAAACGCCGTCTCTATTAAAAAAATACAAAAATTAGCTGGGAGTGGTGGCGCACACCTGTAGTCCCAGCTACTAGGGAGGCTGAGGCAGGAGAATCACTTGAAATCAGGAGGCGGAGGTTGCAGTGAGCAGAGATCTCACCACTGCACCCCAGCCTGGTAACAGAGAAAGACTCCGTCACAAAAAAAAAAAAAAAAAAAAAAAAAAAAAAAAAAAAACCCGCGGGGAGTGGAAATTAAGCGTATGTAAATTTCTGAGAAGAGTATAGATGTGGATAAAGGGTACAAAGAGAAGAAGTTAGACATGGATAAAGGGTATAAAGCAACAGATTTTAAAAGAGGTAGAGTGCTGACAGCAATTACTGGGTTACCCTGGACAACCCAGTAAGTGCCTGATCATAAACTAAATCAGGCAACAGCAAGTAACCCTGAGTCTGCATTTCAGGAGGGGGGTGACGGAGAGGTGCTGGGGCTTCAGTACCAGCTTTCTGGTCCAGCCTCTAAGGATATAGCTTTGGCCTTCGCGGGTCTTCACAGTGAGGCAAATGACTATTAAATAGAATAAAACAAATTAAATTTCAAGACTATCAGACTCCTTGGCACCTATTTGCATGGGTGGGCATAAATCTCAGGTCCAGAGTATCTGGATGCAGGGAGACCTCTAAGAATCTGATGCCCAGAACACTGAGGAACGTGGCAGAGCTGATGTAAATTACCCTCAGGTCTGACTTATGTTCATGACACAATCAAAGCGGAGTCCTGGTTGAGTGGTTTTCATGATTTAGTCTAATGATCAATGTTGGTTCCCCTTACAAAGAGCACTTGGTCCAGTTACATATTTCTTCTATCCTGGGTTAAAGATGGCCTTCCAAATGCCCATTCTACCAATTTATAGGGCCTTTAAAAAAGGATTTTCTGTAAAAAAGTACTTTCATTGGTTTTGATGAAAAGGGTTTGTGATGAAAGCAGAATCCCTAATAAGCATTTCATAAACGACTTGTCTTTCAAACTCAATATAAAACAGAATAAAATACATCTCCCAAAGACCTCCTTGCTGGCTTACAGATTTAAAGTCCCCTGCTCTCAATCAATTGGGGCCAAGAACTCAAAAATCTTTAAAGATGCAATCAATTCTTTATCAGCAAAAGTTGGTAAAACTGAGAAATTATTTATGGCTGAAATTTTGAAATAGTCATACTTTGAAGGGGGAGAGGGGAAAAAGCCACTTTGGGATCTGCATGTGCCTCTCCAGAGCACACACTCTCAGCTCCTCCCTGCTGTCTAGAGTTCAAAAATGGAAGGAAAATCATAGGTATGAGGAAGTATATTCATGACTGGATGTTTTACCCTGTCTTCCAAAACTGTGAGAGATATTCTAGGGAGAATGTACTGTGGAAAAGAGCCAGAAATTAGGAGGCAAACTCATTTTCCCAGGGCTGGCAGTGATCTATCAGGTTGTCTCCTGTGTGTGTTTGGCGGGGGGG
>NW_022324264.1:0-3444 GCF_002776525.5 Piliocolobus tephrosceles
CCATTTACATTTAAGGTTCATATTGTTATATGTGAACTTGATCCTGTCGTTATGATATTAGCTGGTTATTTTGCTCATTAGTTGATGCAGTTTCTTCCTAGCATTGATGAACTTTACATTTTGACATGTTTTTGCAATGGCTGGTACCTGTTGTTCCTTTCCATGTTTAGTGCTTCCTTCAGGATCTCTTGTAGGGCAGGCCTGGTGGTGACAAAATCTCTAAGCATATGCTTGTCTGTAAAGGATTTTATTTCTCCTTCACTTCTGAAACTTAGTTTGGCTGGATATGAAATTCTGGGTTGAAAATTCTTTTCTTTAAGAATGTTGAATATTGGCCCCCACTCTCTTCTGGCTTGGAGAGTTTCTGCTGAGAGATCTGCTGTTAGTTTGATGGGCTTCTCTTTGTGGGTAACCCAACCTTTCTCTCTGGCTGCCCTTAACATTTTTTCCTTCATTTCAACTTTGGTGAATCTGACAATTATGTGTCTTGGAGTTGCTCTTCTCGAGGAGTATCTTTGTGGTGGTCTCTGTATTTCCTGAATTTGAATGTTGGCCTGCCTTACTAGTTTGGGGAAGTTCTCCTGGATGATATCCTGCAGAGTGTTTTCCAGCTTGGTTCCATTTTCCCCGTCACTTTCAGGCACACCAATCAGAAGTAGATTTGGTCTTTTCACATAATCCCATATTTCTTGGAGGCTTTGTTCATTTCTTTTTACTCTTTTTTCTCTACACTTCTCTTCTGGCTTCATTTCATTCATTTGATCTTCAATCACTGATACTCTTTCTTCCAGTTGATCAAGTCGGTTACTGAAGCTTGTGCATTTGTCACGTAGTTCTCATCTTACGGTTTTCATCTCTATCAGTTCTTTTAAGGACTTCTCTACATTGGTTATTCTAGTTAGCCATTCCTCAAATCTTTTTTCAAGGTTTTTAGTTTCTTTGCACTGGTTACATAGTTCCTCCTTTAGCTCTCAGAAGTTTGATCGACTGAAGCCTTCTTCTCTCAACTCGTTAAAGTCATTCTCCGTCCAGCTTTGTTCCATTGCTGGTGATGAGTGTGTTCCTTTGGAGGGGGAGATGTGCTCTAATTTTTTGAATTTCCAGCTTTTCTGCACTGCTTTTTCCCCATCTTTGTGGTTTTATCTGCCTTTGGTCTTTGATGATGGTGACGTACTGATGTGGTTTTGGTGTGGGTGTCCTTTCTGTTTGTTAGTTTTCCTTCTAACAGTCAGGACCCTCAGCTGCAGGTCTGTTGGAGTTTGCTTGAGGTTCACCCCAGACCCTGTTTGCCTGAGTATCAGCAGCGGAGGCTGCAGAAGATAGAATATTGCTGAACAGCAAGTGTTGCTGTCTGATTCTTGCTCTGGAAGCTTTGTCTCGGGGTGTACCCAGCCGTGTGAGGTGTGAGGTGTCGGTCTGCACCTAGTGGGGGATGTCTCTCATTTAGGCTACTCAGGGGTCAGGGACCCACTTGAGCAGGCAGTCCATTCTCAGATCTCAATCTCTGTGCTGGGAGATCCACTGCTCTCTTCAAAGCTGTCAGACAGGGACATTTACCTCTGCCGAGGGTTCTGCTGCTTTTTGTTTAGCTATGCCCTGTCCCCAGAGGTGGTGTCTACAAAGGCAGGCAAGCCTCCTTGAGCTGTGGTGGGCTCCACCCAATTCAAGCTTCCCAGAGGCTTTGTTTACCTACTTAAGCCTTAGCAATGGTGGGTGACCCTCCCCCAGCCTCGCTGCTGCCTTGCAGTTAGATCTCAGACTGCTGTGCTAGCAATGAGGGAGGCTCTGTGGTCGTGGGACACTCCGGGCCAGGTGTGTGATAAAATCTCCTGGTGTACCGTTTGCTAAGACCCTTGGTAAAGTGCAATATTAGGGTGGGAGTTACCTGCTTTTCCAGGTGCTGTGTGTCTCAGTTTCCTTTGGCTAGGAAAAGGAATTCCCTTCCCCCTTGTGCTTCCCAGGTGAGGCGATGCCTTGCCCTGCTTCAGCTCTCGCTGGTCGGGCTGCACCCCCAGACCAGTACCAACTGTCCGACATGCCCCAGTGAGATGAACCCGGTACCTCAGTTGAAAAGGCAGATATCACCATCTTCTGTGTCGCTTACGCTGGGAGCTGGAGGCTGGAGCTGTTCCTATTTGGCCATCTTGGGCATGCCCCCTCTCCTGGTATTTTTAAGGAAATGTAAGAGTGTGAATCAGGGACTGATGGTTTTGACTTCATTATGATCTGCATCTTTGGCTTCCATCAGAGTATACACTGAACGTTTACATCCAATTGGATAATGAGTGCATTAGTGAGTATTTTTTATTTAGTTCGTAATACAGGTTCCTGCCACACTCCACTGTAATTTGTTTCAGACTGACTAACATAATGAGAAATCTTATCAAATATAAATGGCACTGCAGATCAAAACCCACTTGATTTTTCTCATTTTATTCTGGGTTCTGGAGAGAGACTAATTATTACTGCCAAAATGAATGTGTGTCATAAATGAAGGCTTATTTACTATGGAAATACTCATTACTTCCTATTGGCCTACATCATATCCCAAAATTACCTGTGAACTTTTAGAGGGATAATTGGAATTTTCCAACATAATATTTAATATAGTTCTATTCCTTTTGTATTCCCTTTTAAAGGAACTACATAAGAGATGAAATCCTTTCTCCTTGGGACATATATCCTTTTGCATTCCGCTTTTAATTTACATTTTAATTTGACATTTTTCAGTCTTTTCAGGCTGACATATAATATTTGTATCATTCTCAGAGCCTGTAACACCATGCTTTCCAGCAATACAATCATGGAAATTTTCTTCCTCTCTCATATTGACTTTAGGATTTGGAGGAACTTACTGCTACTGCTGATGCCTATTTACATCTTTTTTATATGTCCCCAGCAGAAGAAGCCCATGGGCTTACTTTTCCTTCACTTGTCTGTTGGTGGTACGATGACATTTCTCTGCAAAGTTATTCCACTGGCAATAAAATCTTTCAGTATTAAAAATCTTTTAAATTATACTGGATGTAAGGAATTTGCATTTTTACATAAAGTATCTTGGGGACTTCCCTGATGTATAACATATCTCCTAAGCATGGTGCAGGCCCTCCATGGGAGTCCCAGCAAATCCAGGTGGACGTGGCTGAAAGACAAAATGCTCAAAACACAACTATGCTTCTTCTTACACTCTGGGTCATCAACAGTCTCATCTATGTCAGGCTTGTGCCGTTTGTTGACACTATCAAATATGGCAGTGTCACCAAAAATCTCTCCATAAAAATGTGTTTAGCTACATCACACATGGGTAACGCAATTGCCATCTCTCATATGAGTGTTATCACACTCTGGGACTTAATTTTTCTGGTTCTCATGAGTTGGACAGTGGCTACATTGTGATTTTTCCTTCACAGACACCAGAAAAATAATCAACATCTTCACAACAAC
>NW_022324265.1:0-14856 GCF_002776525.5 Piliocolobus tephrosceles
CCCCCCCGCCAAACACACACAGGAGACAACCTGATAGATCACTGCCAGCCCTGGGAAAATGAGTTTGCCTCCTAATTTCTGGCTCTTTTCCACAGTACATTCTCCCTAGAATATCTCTCACAGTTTTGGAAGACAGGGTAAAACATCCAGTCATGAATATACTTCCTCATACCTATGATTTTCCTTCCATTTTTGAACTCTAGACAGCAGGGAGGAGCTGAGAGTGTGTGCTCTGGAGAGGCACATGCAGATCCCAAAGTGGCTTTTTCCCCTCTCCCCCTTCAAAGTATGACTATTTCAAAATTTCAGCCATAAATAATTTCTCAGTTTTACCAACTTTTGCTGATAAAGAATTGATTGCATCTTTAAAGATTTTTGAGTTCTTGGCCCCAATTGATTGAGAGCAGGGGACTTTAAATCTGTAAGCCAGCAAGGAGGTCTTTGGGAGATGTATTTTATTCTGTTTTATATTGAGTTTGAAAGACAAGTCGTTTATGAAATGCTTATTAGGGATTCTGCTTTCATCACAAACCCTTTTCATCAAAACCAATGAAAGTACTTTTTTACAGAAAATCCTTTTTTAAAGGCCCTATAAATTGGTAGAATGGGCATTTGGAAGGCCATCTTTAACCCAGGATAGAAGAAATATGTAACTGGACCAAGTGCTCTTTGTAAGGGGAACCAACATTGATCATTAGACTAAATCATGAAAACCACTCAACCAGGACTCCGCTTTGATTGTGTCATGAACATAAGTCAGACCTGAGGGTAATTTACATCAGCTCTGCCACGTTCCTCAGTGTTCTGGGCATCAGATTCTTAGAGGTCTCCCTGCATCCAGATACTCTGGACCTGAGATTTATGCCCACCCATGCAAATAGGTGCCAAGGAGTCTGATAGTCTTGAAATTTAATTTGTTTTATTCTATTTAATAGTCATTTGCCTCACTGTGAAGACCCGCGAAGGCCAAAGCTATATCCTTAGAGGCTGGACCAGAAAGCTGGTACTGAAGCCCCAGCACCTCTCCGTCACCCCCCTCCTGAAATGCAGACTCAGGGTTACTTGCTGTTGCCTGATTTAGTTTATGATCAGGCACTTACTGGGTTGTCCAGGGTAACCCAGTAATTGCTGTCAGCACTCTACCTCTTTTAAAATCTGTTGCTTTATACCCTTTATCCATGTCTAACTTCTTCTCTTTGTACCCTTTATCCACATCTATACTCTTCTCAGAAATTTACATACGCTTAATTTCCACTCCCCGCGGGTTTTTTTTTTTTTTTTTTTTTTTTTTTTTTTTTTTTTGTGACGGAGTCTTTCTCTGTTACCAGGCTGGGGTGCAGTGGTGAGATCTCTGCTCACTGCAACCTCCGCCTCCTGATTTCAAGTGATTCTCCTGCCTCAGCCTCCCTAGTAGCTGGGACTACAGGTGTGCGCCACCACTCCCAGCTAATTTTTGTATTTTTTTAATAGAGACGGCGTTTCACCATGTTGGCCAGGCTCGTCTCAAGCTCTTGACCTTGTGATCCACCTGCCTTGGCCTCACAAAGTTGCTGGGATTACAGGCATGAACCACTGCACCTGGACTTAATTTCCCCCTTTTAAGGCAACTAGCAGTTTTATTCAATAACTAAAACTTCCCATGGGCTAGAGTGTAGGAGAAAAACTGGAATAGAGAGTATCTAAGATGTCCAAAGGCTCAGTGCTCAATAATTCTTCTTGAGATGAACATCAGCTTATTTCCACATTCAGCAGGCACAGCTACACATAAGCCTTTTCCTGAACTGTCACTTCTTCCTGGGATACACCCTCTTTATCCTTATTCCTTAGGAGCAGCCCACATTCACACTCTAAGGCGGTACCGTCCAGTGGAACATTGACATTGTTGCAGGAGGTTCTACCTCTACACAGTCCAGTATGGTACCCACTAACCACATATGGCCAATGCAGTTTTAAAATTTTAACTAATTTTAATTTAAGCTTAAAAGGTAACACTTCATTCCATTATTGGGACAATTTGGCAGGTGAATCTATTTTTTCTTGATGCATTTTAATCTATTTACAGATAAAATATTTTTTACTGAAAAGGCAACGTCCACACTGTGATGTATTTCAAAAACTTATCACACAAACACAAAAACAATGGAATATGTCTCCTTAATAATCTTTGTATTGATTTCATTTAGAAATAAATCCCTTGTATTTCTTTTCACTTTTTTTTAACGTGGCTGCCAGAAAAAATTTTTATATGGCTAATATTGTATTTTTATCAGATAGTGCTAATCTAAATAAGGCCCATTTCTGATACAGTCTGCTCTGCGGGATTATTTTTTTGAGATAGAGTCTTGCTCTGTCACCCAGACTGGAATACGGTGGCACAATCTCTGCTCACTGCTACCTCTGCCTCCTGGGTTCAAGAGATTCTCATGCCTCAGCCTTCCAAATAGCTGGGATTACAGGTATGCACCACCATGCTTGGCTAACTTTTGTACTTTTGGTAGAGATGAGGATTCACTATATTGATCAGGCTGGTCTCAAACTCCCGACCTCAAGTGATCCACCTGCCTCGGCCTCCAAAAGTGCTAGGATTGCAGGTGTGACCCACTGAGCCTGGCCCATGGAATTTTACTTGATCTCTTTTATACATTGTTTATACCTCTTTGATGGCACTTAACACATTTTGAGAAACAGCGTCCTTCCCTACCTTCCTACTAACTGTAATTCATCAAATGTGGTGGCCCAGGACAGGGTCTAACACACAGTAGCAACTCAAATATTCTTTGAGTTGAATTCTAGCCTTATATATGGCTGATTACATAGACATTCACTCATTCACTGCTTACTGATTAATTAAAGTGATCATAGCCTGGTTTGTTGTTAGAATGGAATTAATAGACCATTATATGATCAGTCTGGATATTTCCAGTAAATTTTAATTTTCTAAAATGGTAATGAGGCCACCAAATAAATTGCTTGGCAGTCAACTATTATGTCAGGTCATATAAGCATTCTTAGTAGGTTTTTTTTTTTTTGAGGTGGAGTTTTGCTCTTGTTGCCCAGGCTGGAGTGCAGTGGCATGATTTCAACTCACTGCAACCTCCACCTCCCAGGTTCAAGCAATTCTGCCTCAGCTTCCCGAGTAGCTGGGATTACAGGTGCCCACCACCACACCCAGTTAAGTTTTGTATTTTTAGTAGAGACGGGGTTTCACCATGTTGGCCAGGCTGCTCTCGAACTCCTGACCTCAGGTGATCCACCTGCCTCGGTCTCCCAAAGTGCTGGGATTACAGGCGTGACACACTGCGCCCAGCCAGTAGGTTTTGATAGATTTGATGTTGATGGATTTTATGTGGCGATGGGGTGGGGGAAGAGAGAGAGAGAGAGAGTTATATGACTGAATTTGCCTATGTATATGATGGTGTTTTAATTCCAATTAAATGAAAACACTCAAAACTTTTATCTTCATTCACAACTGAAGACAGTCACTTCTAACTTATTTTTGCTAAGTCTAATAAAAGCTATGTTCACCATTCGGAAGTGTTGCCCTCCTGCAAATTTTAATTAATGATAAAACATAATCGGGTGGTTTTGGCTCTTTGCCAAATACATATATATGCAAAACTTCGCTCCATGATCTACGTCCCGCAAATAAAGGCATCTGAGCCCAAGGAGGAAGCAATATTTTTAACCCCGAGTTTATCACCCTTTCGGTTCTCCATTTTAAAGGTTCCTAGAACTTTATTGTTATTATGAACATTTGGCCTCAGACTGAATTTATATTTAATTATTTGTGAACACTCAAGGCCCTGGCATTTCAGCTTGAATTAGCATCCAGACTTAGGGTTGTTGAAGAATTTTCAAACTGGACTAGAATCTGCAACACCTAATGAATGTCTGGATCTAAGCCAAACATGGCTATCCCTACTGTTCTGCTTAGTTTTTACAACAGCCCTATAAAGTAGGCAACTCATTTCTCAGATGAGAAAGTGGAAATTAAGAGAGATTAAGTAGCTTGCCCAGGGTAACCCTCTTAAAGAATGGCAATGCTGAGACCCATATCCAAGACTCTTCAACGCCACATCAATGGTCTGTCCACCACAGAGTGTGTGAATGTTTAAAGTCTCCATGGGTCTTTGCTGTTTGCATAGCACACTCACACAAATGTTCGTTTGACTCTCATATGTACCCTCAGAAATCAGTATTATGTCCCCATTGTACAGTGGAGGCTCTGAACTGAGCATGACCAAGGCGCAGAAGCATCTTGCAAGACAGTCTATTTGTGGTACAAATTGAATTGTCTTTCTGTGTCACCACCTGCAATTGCACAAGGGATCTGGATGGATTTCAAACTAGCACATGGCATGAGTTAAGCCACTATGGAAAACAGTGTGGAGATTCCTGAAAGAACTAAAACTAGAACTGCCATTTGATCCAGCAATCCCACTACTTGATATCTACCCAGAGGAAAAGAAGTCCTTATATGAAAAAGATACTTGCGCATGCATGTTTATAGCAGCACAATTTACAATTGCAAAATCATGTAACCCACCCAAATGCCCATCGATCCACAAGTGGATAAAGAAGCTGTGATATGTGTGTGTGTGTGTGTGTGTGTGTGTGTGTGTGTGTGTGTGTGATGGAATACTCCTCAGCCGTAAAAAGGAATGAATGACATTTGCAGCAACCTGGATGAGATTGGAGACTATTATTCTAAGTGAAGTAACTCAGGAATGGAAAACCAAACATCTTATGTCCCCACTAACATGTGGGAGCTAAGCTATGAGGACGCAAAAGCATAGGAATGATACACTGGGTTTTGGGGACTGGGAGGAAAGGTTGGGAGAGGGAAGAGGGATAAAAGACTGCAAACAGGGTGCAGTGTATACTGCTCAGGTGATGGGTGCACCAAAATCTCACAGATCACCACTAAAGAACTTATTCATGTAACCAAACACCACGTGTACCCCAACAACCTATAGAAATTTCTTTAAAAAATGAAATAGACTTCACTGGAGGAAGGAGAAACATACAAGCCAGGGTGAGCCAAGGATGAGAAGCATAGCTCGCCATCCCCGTCATCCCACAGGGAGGTCTGCGGGGGAGAAACTCTGCTCCCGTAGCTGTTCCTGCTCTGCTGGACAGCATGAGGACAATCTTGTTAGTGGACAGATGATCAAACTCCAGGGATGTCCGGCAGTCTGAATGCAGGTCCAGATTCATAGGAGTTGTCTGAAATTCCAGAGTTCAAAGTCAGGTGCTTTGGGCAGGGGCGTGCAGGAAAACTAGCTGTCAGAGGCTGGAAGCCTTGAGTTGGAGTGTTTGTAGCTACTTTGGCATAAATTCTCCCACAGTGGCCAATTTCAGGCTAGCAACTTACAAAATCTCTGAATGTTTAACAGTGAACTTCCATGAAGGAGTAGGGTTGACTTCAGCATGGCACTGTCCTTGGGGCTCAGGGACCGTGACACTGGAAGGGGTCAAGGGGCCCACAGGTCCCAGGGGAGCTAGGCTTGAGTGAAGCCCTCCATTGTGGAGAAGTGGCTTCTACACCCACCGTGTTCACCCCGGCTTGCAGCTGGTCTCCTGCCCAGTTGAGCAGTGAGAGTCGTATTTTGACAACTCTGCCTGTTGCAGGCATTAAGCAACATGTCCAAGGTCACGCAGCAAGTGCAACGTAAAAGCTGAGCTTGCACGCTTGCCCTTTCAGCTCCACCACACTTCTCCTTGGCACGGAAAAATCCAAGTCACTGTCCTGAAGCTGGCAGATTCTGTGGCAATTGTCCCAATTCCACCTGGAAAATGAGGAAGGGAGTGATAAAATTGTCTGTGAAGTGAGGAGAATTGAGGTTAACCTCGCCAACATTTATTTGATGTGCGTGTTTGCGCGCTGAGTCAAGGCCGGAGGTCGTGTCTTCGTTTAACAAATAGACCACATGTTGACAAGCAAAAAATGGCTTTCTTTGTCGGGCAAGAAAAGCTCACTTCAGACAACACTTTTTTTGTTGGTATCTCCGCTGACAACTCTGTTCAAAGAGAGCCACAAGGAATGCAAGTGAAAGCAGAAAAAGCCAACTTTGGTGTAATTAAGAGATATCACTGCCCGTTTTTCTCAGTGATGAGGCTGCAGCTGACTCAGTCGATAAGGGCCGTGAAGGAGCGGAGCCTAGGGTGCAGTGGAGATGGACTGGCCTTTTCACGGTCCAATTACTAGTCCAAGTTTTGAAGAGGACTGAAGTAGAACTGGATGGAGATGGGAAACAGGCCAATAAAGGGTTTTTTGTTTTGTTTTAAGAGATGAAGGAATGAATGAAGAAGCTCTTTTACTTTCTTTTCCAGCTTGGAGCTAGCTCTGGCTCCCAAATAGGGTGCTGGGGGAAAGACGTGATGTGAGTCTGGGTGGCTGGGAACAGTACCTCCTGGGTATCTGCGCTAGGCCCACTTCTGCAACCCGTAACGGAGGAGACAGAGGAACGCTTGATTGCAGGTTTAAACGTCCCCATCGGTGAGTGTTGCATTAAAGATGTTGCTGTTTTCTGTTGCATCAGTTGGTTTGGAACAAGTGATGAAGAAGGAGCTTCAGTTGATGCCTCTTGAGCAGGCAAACACCCTCCCTAGGCTGAAAATTGAGCCACATTAATTCAGAAATATTTACTGAGCAACTACTATGTGTCAAGCACTGCAGTGGCTACTGCTTATGGATTCCCCCTGCAAGAATGCCCATCCTAGGAGAGGGGGCAGACCTGTTAACAGGCAGACAAGCACTGTGATGGGGTGCTGTGGGATCTTGGAAAAGTCAAGAAGGCCGAAGAAGTAATGCCAAAGAGGACTCCTGAAGGATGCCTAAGAGTAGGCAACACGAAGCTGACATGGGAAGAAAGCGGTCTCTAGGCAGTGGAAAGAGCATGATCCAGTATCTAGGGGCAAGAGGAGTGATGCTCTGTCCAGAGAGCTGAGAATAATTCAACGTGGCTGTGATGCAAGGAGGAAATTGTCACAAATAAATTTGGAGAAATCATCAAAGGCTGGAAGACGAAAAATGGGAAAAACTACTGTAGGGAATTTGGACCTTTCTCTACAGATGACTAAGGGTTATGCATTGGGGGATCACATGATCAGATTTGCATTTCAGGAAGATTAGTCCTGTTGCAGTGGGTAACACCTGAAGACTGAGAAAACCAGAAGCAGGGGTGACAAAGAGGGAGGCTGTGACAGAAACCCAAGTGGGTGATGAAGGGCTCCCGGGCAGGGGAGAGGCAGAAGGACTGGAGAGAGGGCACAGTTAAGGGCCATGGTGGGGAATACCAGGCAACACTGGCAAGCGAGTGGACAGTGACGGGTGAGGAGGTAGAAGAAGGTTCCCTCTTAGCTGGGACATTATGCCTCCATAGGAAGCTGAATAAAGTCACCCGTGGAGGTGTTACTTTGTGGGTAGGTAGACTGTAAAACTGAAGGATCTGTTTTATCCATCTCCCCATAGTTTGCTCCGTGCTGAGGCTGCTGTACTGCTCCTCTTTGAAATAAAAGAGAACTCTTCCCAGAGGTAACAGATCCACCTGCGTGCTGTATGTTATATGGAGGTGGGCGAACAGGTTAGGTGGAGGGCTGTTCTTGGAGAGATGGATTCATTTTGCACCAGTGACAGGCTTGAGGGAACATCGGTGTATCAGACATCTCTTCCCGGTGTCTTCCTGACTGATCCGTGCCTAGGGATTTTATTTTAGTTGTTCCTTGCTGTGGAATTGAAACTTTTTATTTTTATTTTCTTCTACCAGCTCAGAAATGTGTAACAGCTGTGTTCACTGTTGGCCTTCTAGCCTCAAATTCATTTTAAATACATTTCTTCTTAGTAATTTCTTATTTGAATGCTGATGTTGGCTATGCATTAGTTTACACAATTCACAGGCTCTGTGTTGCTCAATTTTTAGTTCATTTATTTGACAACTTGAAATTCATCTCACAAGTGGTGCTTTTATTTTGTTATTTGCATCTGGAAATCATTCCTAACATGCCATGGAATACATCTGATTTTTTCCTTTTGTAAATAACTTTTTTTCTTATTGTAAGAGTAATATGTGTTTATTGTAGAAACTTCAGAGAAAAATACACATTTAAGAATAATAATATAAAAATATCCGGCCAGGCACAGTGGCTCATGCCTATATTCCCAACACTTTGGGAGGCCGACCGGGCAGATCACCTGAGGTCAGGAGTTCGAGACCACCCTGACCAACATGCAGAAATCCCGTCTCTACTAAAAATACAAAATTAGCCAGGCATGGTGGCACATGCCTGCAATCTCAACTACTCAGGAGGCTGAGGCAGGAGAATTGCTTGAACCCAGGAGGTGGAGTTTGTGGTGAGCCAAGATTGTGACATTGCATTCCAGCCTGGGCAACAAGAGCAAAACTCCATCTATAAATAAATAAATATCCCTGAGTCCCACCACTGGAGATAACCACTGTAGACATCCCAGGGTTTTGCCTCTCTATTTTGAAAGTGCATATACATTCATGAAGACACAGCATCAGGCTGTACCCCCAGAGGTTTGGATCCCATAGGTCTGGGGTGGCATCTAACCATTAACATTCCAACAAGCCTCCTGGTGCTGCTGACAAGCCCAGCTCTGTGGCCTACACTTTGAGGAGCTCCACACTAACCATACCTATACCTACACATGACCATCTTGTGCTCATTGATTTTCCACTTGCCAATGTCTGAGAAACCTTCTTCATGTCCTCCATCAACACATGGTATTGCAGACTGTTGCTATGGCCAACATTGAGTTTCAGGGCTTCTAACATGGGATCTACTGCCTCTGAAGGGACCCATGGATAGGTCTGTTCACTTTGTAATCTGATGTATCTTTTTTTTTTTTTTGAGATGGAGTTGTGCTCTTGTTGCCCAGGCTGGAGTGCAGCAGCGCGATCTCAGCTCACTGCAACCTCCGTCTCCTAAGTTCAAGCAATTTTCCTGTCTCAGCCTCCTGGGAAGCTGGAATTATGGGCACCCACCACCATGCCTGGCTAATTTTTGTACTTTTAGTAGAGAAGGGGTTTTGCTATGTTGGCCAGGCTAGCCTCGAACTCCTGACCTCAGGTGATACACCCACCTGGGCCTCCCAAAGTGCTGGGATTACAGGTGTGAGCCACTGCGCCCAGCCAATCTGATGTATCTTGAGGCATGATATAGAATGATTGAAGAACACCTCGTGATTTTTGTTTCTTACCCTTGTTTCTCCCTCCTGGGAATGGACTGACCCAAGGTTTCAGGCACCAAGAATACCCAGCAATGTATTTTTTCCCAGATAAAAGAAGGTCTGCCACATGAAAAATGACCAGGTATCTTGGTCTATTGATGTACAATTGCTAAACAGACAATTTTCACATCCATTCTCATTTGAAGTTCCCAATGAACCAGAATCTCTGAAGTATCTCCTATTTCCCTTCCTATTGCAGAGGAATCCACCTTGAAGCTATGAATACTTTTTTGTTGTATTTATATTTATCAACATTTATATCTTCTCCCTCTCCTGATTCAGTGAGATCAGAGAATATTAAAGCTGGAGGGGCTCTGGAGGTGGCCTGGTCCAAATATCTCACTTTATAGATAAGACGGAAAATGATTTTTCTGGGATCAAAAGATGGAAACAGTCCTTAATAAATCTCTGCCCCCTCACTCTGGTGCCCTTTTGCCTACACCCAGTATTCTGAGCCTTCATTGTCCTAGGAATGGCTGCCCTGAGACTGGGGATGTCCCAGGGTTTTTAGGAGACTCAGCATAAGCTCGACATCATTGATGTCAGCATGTTCACAATCTCTATAGGATCATTTCTACTGAGACTAATCTTATTCTTTATATTTTCATTTCTCTTAGCAGTGTTCTTAGAGGGTGATTTTTTGTTTGTTTGTTTGTTTGTTTGTTTTTACTTTAATTTCTGGGGTACATGTGCAGAACGTGCAGGTTTGTTACATAGGTATACATGTACCATGGTGGTTTGCTGCACCTGTCAACCCATCATCTAGGTTTTAAGCCCTGTGTGCATTAGATATTTGTCCTAATGCTCTCTCTCCTTTTGTTCCCAATCCCCGACAGACCTGAGGTGTGATGTTCCCCTCCCTGTGTCCATGTGTTGTCACTGTTCAGCCCCCACTTGTAAGTGAGAATATGCGGCGTTTGGTTTTCTTTTCCTGTGTTAGTTTGCTGAGAATGATGGCTTCCAGCTCTATCCATGTCCCTGCAAAGGGCATGAATTCATTCTTTATTATGGCTGCATAGTATTCCATGTGTGTATGTGCTTTGACTTTAGGAGCTCAGCTGGCAACTCCCCTGTGCACTCTCTCCTCCAGTGTCAGAGCTCACTGTGGGATCCACCCAGAATTTGAACAGGAAAGCACTGGCTGAAAAGCCCCAGAAAGTGGGGATATACCAGCACAAGTGTCCCACCTCTATAACCCACTGTTTCCTTTGGGGAGAACTGATACAACCGAAACGGCCTACCTGGTGAGCATGATTTCTACATCAAGTTGTCCCTGTGCCTGAACCATTTTTTTTTTTTTTAATGGAGTCTCATTCTGTCACCCAGGTAGAGTGCAGTGGTGCAATCTCGGCTCACCATAGCCTCTGCCTTCTGGGTTCCAGCCATTTTCCTGTCTCAGCCTCCTGAGTAGCTGGAACTACAGGTGTGTGCCCCCACACCCGGCTAAGTTTTGTATCTTTTAGTAAAGATGGGGTTTCGCCATGTTGACCAGGCTGGTCTCAAACTCCTGACCTCAGATATCCACCCACCTAGGCCTCCCAAAGTGCTTAGATGACAGGTGTGAGCCACAACGCCTGGCTACCTGGGCCATTCTTCATCCAGCTGCCTCCTACTCATCCCTCAGGTCTGAGCTTGAACATTGCCTCCTCGGGGAAGCTTTGCTCAATGCCCCAAACTGGATCAAGTCCTTCCTCATGTGTAGCCGTCCACCTAGTCCTTCTCCAGAGCACTGACCACACCGGTGATTAAATAGGTATTTGTTCAATTGATTAGGCAGTATCTCTCTCCCCTCCTATGCAGCAAACACCAAGATAGCAGAATTTCAGTTTTCTTATTCACCCTTTTGTCTTCAGCATGTAGGGTATGTCTGGTGGACTAGGATCTCAATAAATATTTTTTGACTGAATGAATAGTCAAAAAAAGTCAACTGCAGTGGTCTCTCTACAAGGTGATAAAAGAGTTAAGGGGCCGGGTGCGGTGACTCGCGCCTATAATCCCAGCCCTTTGGGAGGCCGAGGCAGGCAGATCACCTGAGGTCGGGAGTTCAAGACCAGCCTGACCAACATAAAGAAACCCCGTCCCTACTAAAAATACAAAATTAGCTGGGCATGGTGGCCCATGTCTGTAATCCTAACTACTCAGGAGGCTGAGGCAGGAAAATTGCTTGAACCTGGGAGGCGGAGGTTGCGGTGAGCCAAGATCGTGCTGTTGCACTCCAGCCTGGGCAACAAGAGCGAAACTCCATCTCAAAAACAAAATTACAAAGTTAAGGGCAGGATGTCTTGGACACATCTTTAGCCCTATCTTTTTTTTTTTGTATTTGTTAGTAGAGATGGGGTTTCACTGGGTTAGCCAGGATGATCTCGATCTCCTGACCTCATGATCCGCCAGTCTCGGCCTCCCAAAGTGCTGGGATCTTTAGCCCTATCTTAAATGCAGAATGGCAGAATGAATGGTATTAATTTTATGATGGAAAAAAATAGTTTTTCCTTGGATATATTTTAAACTTGGATATATTTTACATATTATAAAATTGAATATATTTGATCCAATATATCAAGTACCATTAAATGGATAAAATGATCAATTTGGTATAAGCAAAAATATTTAGGGAAGTCTCAGAAATTTAAATGTAATAGATGAGCATGTATTCATATACATATAAAACTCATTATGTAACATATTACAAACAGCACATTTTGTGTGGAGGAGTGAGTTCCCTGTATTTAGCTTCATGGAGAAAATAGTTTCTTATAGATAAATATTACAGGTAACTGAAGTAAAAATATTTTGGCAATGTGAATTACTTGGATAGCAATATTTTGAGTTGTTTTATACACTAGTTCCTTATCTTAAGGTAAATCGAAGTTAACATACCCATTTATTAATGGAGAAGTGGCATTTATCATTATGACTATCAAAACAATTGTGTTAAAATCTCAGGGAACAAGAATGAGTGCAGGGATTGTAAGCTCCCCTGCTGGGTGTTTCATTCTGCTCTTCTATCCGTTCTGCTCTTCTATCCGTTCTGCTCTGTGTCCTCTTGAGCGCTTTTGAAACTTCCCTCGTCTCCTCCTTCATTTCCAGGTTTTCTCACCTGCCACTCATTTTTGCCGTTCCTCTGCCTGACTCTATGAAGATAAACTAATCCTTGGAACTTGCTGCTTTGAAGTTGATGTCGGCTGGGAAACTCATACACAGGCGTGTCCCAGTCCTGTGGTATAGAATCAAAATAATGAGATGAGACAGAATGTGGGTGGTTGCTGCTCTGCTGGTTACCAGCTGTTTAACCCTCAGATAGATCACACTGAAAACCCCTGGGTCCTGTTTCTTCTTGTATGAGATAAGGCTAGTAACACTCACATTCCACGTTTGGGGAAGGATACAGTGAAATCGCCTGATTGATCACACTTGACCCACAGCTAGTGCTTGGTCAAGGTGCCCCCTCCTTCTTTCTCTCCCTACCTGGGCAAGATCAGCCTATAAAAGTGGTAAGTGATTCTGAAGGTTTCTCCCATGAGGAAGTGACATAGGCTTGTACTTATTTGGATAGTCAAGGCACCTTTTGTTCCTGCAGTTGACACTCTTCCAAATAGTTGAAGTTACATATAAGTGAATACCACCTAACCATTAGGCTACTATATTTATAAAGGATGCTAACTTGAATTAGCTTTGCCCAAGCAGAATATTTTTAAAAATAAAGAAAAAGCAGTAGTCCATTCTGCCTGTCTGCCAATTTCTGTGTTCTAGTTGAGGACATGGGCACACGTGATCAGCAATAAATTCAGATATAATCACCACAAGACAAGGTAATGTTAACAACTTTACATTCAGAACCCGGAACAATAGATGGACTATATTTTTTTGACTACATAAATAGTTATTCCTGGAGGTGTGATGATTATACTATGCCCAGATCCTGCCAAAGGCAAAAAGACAAAAAGATATATTGAGACCAGCTATTTGTCTATTGTTTCCCTGTGTAGGGCTAAATTTTTCTGAAAAATCACATAAGAGTCCAGCTGTCAGAATGAGCTCATCACCTGGGCTTGGGATCCCGGCTTCTGTGAGCAGAAGACTTCATCCACCCAGGTGTCTGTTTCAAGAACAGTCTCCTCTTTTGCAAAGCGTTCGTGGAAATGGGCTTCTCTCCTAACAAACAGCAGCTACAGAGCCTCCTTAACCTGGGCTGCACAGGGTAGGTCAATGGAGACCAAAAAGCCCTCCAGAGAACAGCAGATGGAACACGATTTCACTCTTGTTAGCATCCCAGGGCTTACGATACAGATGGCCCATGTTGCAAATGGAGATGCCGTGGCTATGTTGCCCTTGCCCTTGCTGATACAAGTACGGGGACATCATATTCAATTTTTGGTCTCCATCCATATGCTGCTCCTCCAATTTATTTGTCTACATGAAGGGATGTGAAGCCCAAAGCCGGAGGACATCCAGTTCGGCTTTAATTACAGTGATGAGCTGTTTGTCAGAGTGCCACGAGCTGCAACGCCACCTTGGTTGCTGACAAACTCAGAGCAGGGGTGACACCAACTCCCCTGCTGGCTGCTGATCATCGAGGCTTAGGCAGCAGCAGCACTTAGTTCAATATTTGTTGTTTGAAACCCAACAGTTATGACTCTGCCAAGCTTAATGAAAGGGAGAAAATAATTACCACAGAGTTTATGCAGTTTTGAAGACCAGGGGCTTTTAAACAAAGTCACCATGTCGGAAGTGTTCTTGGCATGTCATGAGGACTGTTGTCATTATTAGCGATGACAATGCAGTCATTATTTTTGCAGTGGCTTAATTGTTCAACAGACACCAAGGACCATGTCAACACAGTTCTGCAAATGGAAACAAACACGCCATGATTCAGGGTCCAGCTTTGACATTCTGCCTTTGC
The DNA here is from genome assembly GCF_002776525.5 of Piliocolobus tephrosceles. Classification (NCBI taxonomy): domain Eukaryota; kingdom Metazoa; phylum Chordata; class Mammalia; order Primates; family Cercopithecidae; genus Piliocolobus; species Piliocolobus tephrosceles. Next base: position 14,154 of record NW_022324265.1, read on the forward strand.
ACTCATTTCGTTTTTTTCCTGAAGACCGTACTATAGATTGAAGGAATTATTCCAAACCTCTGATTCATGCTGGGCTTTGTTCTCTTCCTCATTCAGTCTCTCAGTCAATCAATACTTACTGGTAGTTGTCATTGTAAGACCTTAGGAACAGGGGGGCTAGCAGACCAGCATGTGTTCTGCCCTCATTGGAATCTTTCCGCTTTTACTGCAGAAGGTGCCACCTTTAGGTAGAATGATCAGAGATCTCTCTGAGGATGTCACATTTAAACTGTGACTCTAAGGATGAAAAGAAGCCAGATTTGTAACTAATGAAAGGATGTTCCAGCTGGATGCTGTGACTCACCCCTGTAATCCCAGCACTTTGGGAGGCCAAGGTGGGTAGATTACCTGAGGTCAGGAGTTCGAAACCAACCTGGCCAACATGGTGAAACCCCGTCTCTACTAAAAATACAAAAGATTAGCCAGACGTGGTGGCAGGCACCTGTAATTCCAGCTACTCAGGAGTCTGAGGCAGGAGAATTGCTTGAACCCGAGAGGCAGAGGTTGCAGTGAGCTGAGATTGTGCTACTGTACTCCAGCCTTGGCAACAGAACAAGACAATGTCAAAAAGAAAAAGAGAGAGAGAGAGAGGAAGAAAGGAGGGAGGAAAGGAAGGAAAGGAAGGAAGGAAGGAAGGAAGGAAGGAAGGAAGGAAGGAAGGAAG
>NW_022324266.1:0-1766 GCF_002776525.5 Piliocolobus tephrosceles
ACACACATACATGTACACACCCATACACACGTACACACACATACACATAGACACACACATACATACACATATACACACACACACACATTTTGCATGCCATGTCAAGGGGCTAACAGAAGTTTTAAAATCCCACTGGACCCAGGTTAAAATTTGCTGGGCTAGAAAAAAATTAAAAACAACTCAAACATTCATCAACTGGTGAATAGACAGGCGCAATGTGACATATCCTTACAATGGAATACTATTCTGCAGTAAAAAGGAACCATCTCCAGACACCTGCCGCAACATGGATGAAACTCAGAGACATGCTCGGGAAAAGAAGATGGACACAAAAGACCACATATTACGTGGAGCATTTCAATATGATATTCTGAAAAGGCAAAGCTGTAAAGACAGGTGGTAGATTCGTGGTTGTCTGGGTGGGAGCTGTAGCAGAGACTGGACCTTTTTTTTTTAGATGGAGTCTGTCTCTGTCGCCCTGGTTGGAGTGCAATGGCATGATCTCGGCTCACTGCAACCTCCACCGCTGGGTTCAAGTGATTCTCCTGCCTCAGCCTCCCAAGTAGCTGGGGTTACAGGCATCTGCCATCATGCCTGGCTAATTTTTGTATTTTTTTAGAGATGGGGTTTCACTATATTGGCCACGCTGGTCTTGAACTCCTGACCTCAGGTAATGTACCTGCCTCGGCCTCCCAGAGTGCTGGGATTACAGGCATGAGCCACTGCACCCGGCCAGAGACTGGAGCATTTAAATGTGCATGAGAGATCAGATTGGGCAACATAATGAGATCCTGTCTCTATCAAAAATAGAAAAACTAGCTGGGTGTGATATTGCACACCTGAAGTCTCAGCTACTGGGGAGGCTGAGGTGGGAGGAACGCTTGAGCCCAGGAGGTTCAGGCTGCAATGTACAAAGATTCTGCCACTGTACTCCAGCCTAGACAACAGAGCAGGACCCTGTCTCAGAAAGAGCGATCATATTGGGATGATGAAAATATTTTAAAACTGACTTATGTTGGTGGTTGCACCATAGTAGGTTGGTAAATTGACTATGGTACTGTGATAAAATCCCTAAATTGCACACTTTAAAAGGGTAAATTATGATACGGAAAATATGCCTCATAATGCTACTTTAGACATTCACTGGGTTAGACCATGTTGACTGATTTATTTATTTATTGAGACGGAGTCTCACTCTGTCACTCAGGCTGGAGTGCAGTGGTGTGATCTTGGCTCACTGAAAACTCCGCCTTCTGGGTTCAAGCAATTCTCCTGCCTCAGCCTCCCGAGTAGCTGCGATTACAGGCCCATGCTGCCACGACCAGCTAATTTTTGTATTTTTAGTAGAGATGAGGTTTCATCATGTTGGCCAGGCTGGTCTTGAACTATTGACCTCAAGTGATCTGCCCGTCTTGGCCTCTCAAAGTGCTGGGATTACAGGTGTGAGCAACCATGCCCAGCCTATTCTTTTTTTCTTTTTTCTTTTTTTTTTTTTGAGACAAGGTCTCACTCTTGTCACCCAGGTTGGAGTGCAGTGGTGTGATCTCAGCTCACTGCAGCCTCAGTCTCCCAGGCTCAAGTAATCCTCCCATCTCAGCCTCCTGAGTAGCTGGGACTACAGACACACACCATGCCCAGCTAAGTTTTAAATTTTTCATAGAGACAGGGTCTCACTATGTTGTCCCGAGTGGTATCAAACTCCTGGATTCAAGTGATACTCCACCTTGGCCTCCCAAAGTGCTGGGCTTACAAGAATGAGCCACCAC
>NW_022324267.1:0-2957 GCF_002776525.5 Piliocolobus tephrosceles
ATCCCAGCTACTCGGGAGGCTGAGGAATGAGAATCTCTTGAACCCAGGAGGCAGAAGTTCAGTGAGCTGAGATTGCACCATTGCACTCCAGCCGGGGCAACAGGAGCAAAACTCTGTCTCAAAAAAAAAAAAAGATTATTTAATCAGCATCTCCTAAGAACAATAACATTCTTATATAAAACCACAGCTCCCATCACCCAGTGATCCAGTCATATAAGATCTCACTTGGGAAAACTGAACTAAAACAAAACCCCGATATGCAATGTCTGGAAAAAGATTCAGAGGCTGTGCGCTGATATTTAAAGGAAAACGGTGTCAGTGGTAGGGATGTGAGATTTCTGTTTATTTTTGCTTGTTTATATTTTCTACTTTTCTTCAACACATGTCCTGTGTTTCTGTCATTTAAAAAAATATATCTTAAAATATACACACCCATTATAGGGGCTTCTTTTTTTTCTCCCTTAATTCTCAAGTCAAAAGAAACAATGGGCGGCAGCCCAAGGTTCCCCACAATCCCTCCCTTATGCCTTTCACTCCATAGCTCGGTGGCTTCCACCCAGATGTGAGGTCTGCAGTGGGGTAGAGAAGCTGACTAGGAAAATGGAACTGGGGCAGGGTGCCCAGGCAAGTGGTGCACCCAGAGCAGTGGGGCCAGCAGGCAGTGCACGTCGTTTGCTCAGCTCTGGCACTCCCCTAGCGGCCTCCCGGACTCAGACAGCCTGGCACAGTCTGAGTGCAGCCACCACAAGGGTGCTGGTGTTAACAAATGCTGAGGGTCCTCTGGGGACTGGGGGTGCTTCCCCCACAGTGAAGCTGGCTTAGCGGGAACAGGACATTAAATGCAGGGGTGCCATTTGGGGCACATTGGGCTGGGCCAGGCACAGGACAGGGGCCGAGATGAGACTGGAGGCGTGGGGTCTGCAGAGCAGGAGTGCCTTGGTGCTCAGAATCAGCTGGGTTTGGGTTCAAATCTCAGCTCTGCCACTCCTCCCAAATTGGAGGACCTGGGCAAAACATATCAGGTCCCTATCCTCGCTTTTGGTCCCTATCCTCGCTTTTTCTCATCTACTAAACCCGAATGATGATAGCTCAGCTCTCTAACAAGGCCACCACGTCTCTCCATAAAATGTGGGCAGCGGCACCCAGCAGACTGTTCTGAGGATTAAATGAGATTCAGGGTGCGCTGCACTTTCCCCAGGCACCTGGCCCATGCAAGTTCTCACACGGGCTAGCAAAATTCATTAACCTGGATTCAGTTCAGCCTGGGTTCTGGCTTCCCATGACAACAAAATGCAAGGCTTAATCCTTGATTAGATCTTGACTTTAAAAAACAAAACAGGCCAGGTGCGATGGCTCACGCCTGTAATCCCAGCACTTTGGGAGGTCTAGGCGGGTAGATCACCTGAAGTCAGGAGTTGGAGACCAGCCTGGCCAACACGGCAAAACCCTGTCTCTACTAAAAATTCAAAAATTAGCCAGGCGTGGTGGCAGGCACCTATAATCCCAGCTAGTCAGGAGGCTGAGGCAGGAGAATCGTTTGAACCTGGGAGGCGGAGGTTGCAGTGAGCCGAGATTGCGCCATTGCACTCCAGTCAGGGCGACAGAATGAGACCCCGTCTTGAAAAAGAAATGAAAAGCAAAGTAAGACGGTATGGGTATTATGATTTTGGAAGAGCTGTCCTTAATCTTAGGAGATACATGATGAAGGGTGTAGGGGTGACATTTTAAAATGTCTGCAAAGTGCTTTCAAATAGGTCAGTTAAAAAAACGAAAAAGAGAGGCCTGATGTGGTGGCTCACACCTATAATACCAGCACTCTGGGAGGCCAAAGTGGGAGGATCACTTGAGCCCAGGAGTTTAAGACCAGCCTGGTCAACATAATGAGACCAAACTCTAGAAAAAATACAAAAATTAGTTGGGTGTGGTATTGCATGCCTATAGTCTTAGCTACTCGGGAGGCTGAGGTGGGAGGATCACTTGAACCTGGGAGTTTGAGGCTGCATTAAGCCATGATAGCACCACTGCAGTCCAGCCTGGGTGACAGAGTGAGATCTTGTCTCAATAAAAAAGAGGGAAGAGGGGCCAACGTGGGAAAGCATTAATTTTTGGTGAATCTAGGCACGGATATGTGGTTGTTTATCATAATATTCTTTCTAATTTTCTGTAGATTCCTTTTTATTCCCCAAATAAAATGCTACCAATTTTCTTAAAAAGAGGGTCTTTCTTCATTGTTGCATTAGGAATGGGGTGGGTAACTCCTCTCCCCTTGTTTCTCTTCCCCCTTCATCCCTCTCAGAATCTCCACTAAGGTACACTGTGGGGTGTTAGCAGATGTTGTGGGCTAGCCTGGGAACCACAGCACTGTTCTTGATGCTGTTCCTAGGGAGAACTGCCACAAGCAAACTTTCACGACCCCGCCCCTACCCTTCTCTAGCTGACTCAGCCCGGATGCTGGTTCAGGAGCACCGTTGCTGACCGATGCCCTCCAGCCTCAACCAAGAGACCCTCTGGGCAACATCGCCTAGCAAAGGCATGCACTCTTAGACTAGAATGATTAATAATTCCACCTAATTTAGACCGGCTGCGCTGAACCAACTTAGTTTGTTTATTTATTTTGAGATGGAGTCTCACTGTGTCACCCAGGCTAGAGTGCAGTGGAACCATCTTGGCTCACTGCCACCTCCACCTCCTGGGTTCAAGCGATTCTCCTGCCTAAGCCTCCCGAGTAGTAGCTGGGATTACCGGCGCCCGCCACCACGCCTGACTAATTGTTGTATTTTTAGTAGAGGTGGGTTTTCACCATGTTAGCCAGAGTGGTCTTGAACTCCTGACCTCAGGTGATTGAACCAACTTAGTTTAGTCTAGAGTCATGCTTTTCTACATTTGGGGGGATGGACACCAGTATCCTTTGAGCACCTTAAAGCTACAGAACTTCTTTCATAACACACACACACACA
>NW_022324268.1:0-1762 GCF_002776525.5 Piliocolobus tephrosceles
ACACACATACATGTACACACCCATACACACGTACACACACATACACATAGACACACACATACATACACATACACACACACACATTTTGCATGCCATGTCAAGGGGCTAACAGAAGTTTTAAAATCCCACTGGACCCAGGTTAAAATTTGCTGGGCTAGAAAAAATTAAAAACAACTCAAACATTCATCAACTGGTGAATAGACAGGCGCAATGTGACATATCCTTACAATGGAATACTATTCTGCAGTAAAAAGGAACCATCTCCAGACACCTGCCGCAACATGGATGAAACTCAGAGACATGCTCGGGAAAAGAAGATGGACACAAAAGACCACATATTACGTGGAGCATTTCAATATGATATTCTGAAAAGGCAAAGCTGTAAAGACAGGTGGTAGATTCGTGGTTGTCTGGGTGGGAGCTGTAGCAGAGACTGGACCTTTTTTTTTTAGATGGAGTCTGTCTCTGTCGCCCTGGTTGGAGTGCAATGGCATGATCTCGGCTCACTGCAACCTCCACCGCTGGGTTCAAGTGATTCTCCTGCCTCAGCCTCCCAAGTAGCTGGGGTTACAGGCATCTGCCATCATGCCTGGCTAATTTTTGTATTTTTTTAGAGATGGGGTTTCACTATATTGGCCACGCTGGTCTTGAACTCCTGACCTCAGGTAATGTACCCGCCTCGGCCTCCCAGAGTGCTGGGATTACAGGCATGAGCCACTGCACCCGGCCAGAGACTGGAGCATTTAAATGTGCATGAGAGATCAGATTGGGCAACATAATGAGATCCTGTCTCTATCAAAAATAGAAAAACTAGCTGGGTGTGATATTGCACACCTGAAGTCTCAGCTACTGGGGAGGCTGAGGTGGGAGGAACGCTTGAGCCCAGGAGGTTCAGGCTGCAATGTACAAAGATTCTGCCACTGTACTCCAGCCTAGACAACAGAGCAGGACCCTGTCTCAGAAAGAGCGATCATATTGGGATGATGAAAATATTTTAAAACTGACTTATGTTGGTGGTTGCACCATAGTAGGTTGGTAAATTGACTATGGTACTGTGATAAAATCCCTAAATTGCACACTTTAAAAGGGTAAATTATGATACGGAAAATATGCCTCATAATGCTACTTTAGACATTCACTGGGTTAGACCATGTTGACTGATTTATTTATTTATTGAGACGGAGTCTCACTCTGTCACTCAGGCTGGAGTGCAGTGGTGTGATCTTGGCTCACTGAAAACTCCGCTTTCTGGGTTCAAGCAATTCTCCTGCCTCAGCCTCCCGAGTAGCTGCGATTACAGGCCCATGCTGCCACGACCAGCTAATTTTTGTATTTTTAGTAGAGATGAGGTTTCATCATGTTGGCCAGGCTGGTCTTGAACTATTGACCTCAAGTGATCTGCCCGTCTTGGCCTCTCAAAGTGCTGGGATTACAGGTGTGAGCAACCATGCCCAGCCTATTCTTTTTTTCTTTTTTCTTTTTTTTTTTTTGAGACAAGGTCTCACTCTTGTCACCCAGGTTGGAGTGCAGTGGTGTGATCTCAGCTCACTGCAGCCTCAGTCTCCCAGGCTCAAGTAATCCTCCCATCTCAGCCTCCTGAGTAGCTGGGACTACAGACACACACCATGCCCAGCTAAGTTTTAAATTTTTCATAGAGACAGGGTCTCACTATGTTGTCCCGAGTGGTATCAAACTCCTGGATTCAAGTGATACTCCCACCTTGGCCTCCCAAAGTGCTGGGCTTACAAGAATGAGCCACCAC
>NW_022324269.1:0-2957 GCF_002776525.5 Piliocolobus tephrosceles
ATCCCAGCTACTCGGGAGGCTGAGGAATGAGAATCTCTTGAACCCAGCAGGCAGAAGTTCAGTGAGCTGAGATTGCACCATTGCACTCCAGCCGGGGCAACAGGAGCAAAACTCTGTCTCAAAAAAAAAAAAAGATTATTTAATCAGCATCTCCTAAGAACAATAACATTCTTATATAAAACCACAGCTCCCATCACCCAGTGATCCAGTCATATAAGATCTCACTTGGGAAAACTGAACTAAAACAAAACCCCGATATGCAATGTCTGGAAAAAGATTCAGAGGCTGTGCGCTGATATTTAAAGGAAAACGGTGTCAGTGGTAGGGATGTGAGATTTCTGTTTATTTTTGCTTGTTTATATTTTCTACTTTTCTTCAACACATGTCCTGTGTTTCTGTCATTTAAAAAAATATATCTTAAAATATACACACCCATTATAGGGGCTTCTTTTTTTTCTCCCTTAATTCTCAAGTCAAAAGAAACAATGGGCGGCAGCCCAAGGTTCCCCACAATCCCTCCCTTATGCCTTTCACTCCATAGCTCGGTGGCTTCCACCCAGATGTGAGGTCTGCAGTGGGGTAGAGAAGCTGACTAGGAAAATGGAACTGGGGCAGGGTGCCCAGGCAAGTGGTGCACCCAGAGCAGTGGGGCCAGCAGGCAGTGCACGTCGTTTGCTCAGCTCTGGCACTCCCCTAGCGGCCTCCCGGACTCAGACAGCCTGGCACAGTCTGAGTGCAGCCACCACAAGGGTGCTGGTGTTAACAAATGCTGAGGGTCCTCTGGGGACTGGGGGTGCTTCCCCCACAGTGAAGCTGGCTTAGCGGGAACAGGACATTAAATGCAGGGGTGCCATTTGGGGCACATTGGGCTGGGCCAGGCACAGGACAGGGGCCGAGATGAGACTGGAGGCGTGGGGTCTGCAGAGCAGGAGTGCCTTGGTGCTCAGAATCAGCTGGGTTTGGGTTCAAATCTCAGCTCTGCCACTCCTCCCAAATTGGAGGACCTGGGCAAAACATATCAGGTCCCTATCCTCGCTTTTGGTCCCTATCCTCGCTTTTTCTCATCTACTAAACCCGAATGATGATAGCTCAGCTCTCTAACAAGGCCACCACGTCTCTCCATAAAATGTGGGCAGCGGCACCCAGCAGACTGTTCTGAGGATTAAATGAGATTCAGGGTGCGCTGCACTTTCCCCAGGCACCTGGCCCATGCAAGTTCTCACACGGGCTAGCAAAATTCATTAACCTGGATTCAGTTCAGCCTGGGTTCTGGCTTCCCATGACAACAAAATGCAAGGCTTAATCCTTGATTAGATCTTGACTTTAAAAAACAAAACAGGCCAGGTGCGATGGCTCACGCCTGTAATCCCAGCACTTTGGGAGGTCTAGGCGGGTAGATCACCTGAAGTCAGGAGTTGGAGACCAGCCTGGCCAACACGGCAAAACCCTGTCTCTACTAAAAATTCAAAAATTAGCCAGGCGTGGTGGCAGGCACCTATAATCCCAGCTAGTCAGGAGGCTGAGGCAGGAGAATCGTTTGAACCTGGGAGGGGGAGGTTGCAGTGAGCCGAGATTGCGCCATTGCACTCCAGTCAGGGCGACAGAATGAGACCCCGTCTTGAAAAAGAAATGAAAAGCAAAGTAAGACGGTATGGGTATTATGATTTTGGAAGAGCTGCCCTTAATCTTAGGAGATACATGATGAAGGGTGTAGGGTTGACATTTTAAAATGTCTGCAAAGTGCTTTCAAATAGGTCAGTTAAAAAAACGAAAAAGAGAGGCCTGATGTGGTGGCTCACACCTATAATACCAGCACTCTGGGAGGCCAAAGTGGGAGGATCACTTGAGCCCAGGAGTTTAAGACCAGCCTGGTCAACATAATGAGACCAAACTCTAGAAAAAATACAAAAATTAGTTGGGTGTGGTATTGCATGCCTATAGTCTTAGCTACTCGGGAGGCTGAGGTGGGAGGATCACTTGAACCTGGGAGTTTGAGGCTGCATTAAGCCATGATAGCACCACTGCAGTCCAGCCTGGGTGACAGAGTGAGATCTTGTCTCAATAAAAAAGAGGGAAGACGGGCCAACGTGGGAAAGCATTAATTTTTGGTGAATCTAGGCACGGATATGTGGTTGTTTATCATAATATTCTTTCTAATTTTCTGTAGATTCCTTTTTATTCCCCAAATAAAATGCTACCAATTTTCTTAAAAAGAGGGTCTTTCTTCATTGTTGCATTAGGAATGGGGTGGGTAACTCCTCTCCCCTTGTTTCTCTTCCCCCTTCATCCCTCTCAGAATCTCCACTAAGGTACACTGTGGGGTGTTAGCAGATGCTGTGGGCTAGCCTGGGAACCACAGCACTGTTCTTGATGCTGTTCCTAGGGAGAACTGCCACAAGCAAACTTTCACGACCCCGCCCCTACCCTTCTCTAGCTGACTCAGCCCGGATGCTGGTTCAGGAGCACCGTTGCTGACCGATGCCCTCCAGCCTCAACCAAGAGACCCTCTGGGCAACATCGCCTAGCAAAGGCATGCACTCTTAGACTAGAATGATTAATAATTCCACCTAATTTAGACCGGCTGCGCTGAACCAACTTAGTTTGTTTATTTATTTTGAGATGGAGTCTCACTCTGTCACCCAGGCTAGAGTGCAGTGGAACCATCTTGGCTCACTGCCACCTCCACCTCCTGGGTTCAAGCGATTCTCCTGCCTAAGCCTCCCGAGTAGTAGCTGGGATTACTGGCGCCCGCCACCACGCCTGACTAATTGTTGTATTTTTAGTAGAGACGGGTTTTCACCATGTTAGCCAGAGTGGTCTTGAACTCCTGACCTCAGGTGATTGAACCAACTTAGTTTAGTCTAGAGTCATGCTTTTCTACATTTGGGGGGATGGACACCAGTATCCTTTGAGCACCTTAAAGCTACAGAACTTCTTTCATAACACACACACACACA
>NW_022324270.1:0-1766 GCF_002776525.5 Piliocolobus tephrosceles
GTGGTGGCTCATTCTTGTAAGCCCAGCACTTTGGGAGGCCAAGGTGGAGTATCACTTGAATCCAGGAGTTTGATACCACTCGGGACAACATAGTGAGACCCTGTCTCTATGAAAAATTTAAAACTTAGCTGGGCATGGTGTGTGTCTGTAGTCCCAGCTACTCAGGAGGCTGAGATGGGAGGATTACTTGAGCCTGGGAGACTGAGGCTGCAGTGAGCTGAGATCACACCACTGCACTCCAACCTGGGTGACAAGAGTGAGACCTTGTCTCAAAAAAAAAAAAAGAAAAAAGAAAAAAAGAATAGGCTGGGCATGGTTGCTCACACCTGTAATCCCAGCACTTTGAGAGGCCAAGACGGGCAGATCACTTGAGGTCAATAGTTCAAGACCAGCCTGGCCAACATGATGAAACCTCATCTCTACTAAAAATACAAAAATTAGCTGGTCGTGGCAGCATGGGCCTGTAATCGCAGCTACTCGGGAGGCTGAGGCAGGAGAATTGCTTGAACCCAGAAGGCGGAGTTTTCAGTGAGCCAAGATCACACCACTGCACTCCAGCCTGAGTGACAGAGTGAGACTCCGTCTCAATAAATAAATAAATCAGTCAACATGGTCTAACCCAGTGAATGTCTAAAGTAGCATTATGAGGCATATTTTCCGTATCATAATTTACCCTTTTAAAGTGTGCAATTTAGGGATTTTATCACAGTACCATAGTCAATTTACCAACCTACTATGGTGCAACCACCAACATAAGTCAGTTTTAAAATATTTTCATCATCCCAATATGATCGCTCTTTCTGAGACAGGGTCCTGCTCTGTTGTCTAGGCTGGAGTACAGTGGCAGAATCTTTGTACATTGCAGCCTGAACCTCCTGGGCTCAAGCGTTCCTCCCACCTCAGCCTCCCCAGTAGCTGAGACTTCAGGTGTGCAATATCACACCCAGCTAGTTTTTCTATTTTTGATAGAGACAGGATCTCATTATGTTGCCCAATCTGATCTCTCATGCACATTTAAATGCTCCAGTCTCTGGCCGGGTGCAGTGGCTCATGCCTGTAATCCCAGCACTCTGGGAGGCCGAGGCAGGTACATTACCTGAGGTCAGGAGTTCAAGACCAGCGTGGCCAATATAGTGAAACCCCATCTCTAAAAAAATACAAAAATTAGCCAGGCATGATGGCAGATGCCTGTAACCCCAGCTACTTGGGAGGCTGAGGCAGGAGAATCACTTGAACCCAGCGGTGGAGGTTGCAGTGAGCCGAGATCATGCCATTGCACTCCAACCAGGGCGACAGAGACAGACTCCATCTAAAAAAAAAAGGTCCAGTCTCTGCTACAGCTCCCACCCAGACAACCACGAATCTACCACCTGTCTTTACAGCTTTGCCTTTTCAGAATATCATATTGAAATGCTCCACGTAATATGTGGTCTTTTGTGTCCATCTTCTTTTCCCGAGCATGTCTCTGAGTTTCATCCATGTTGCGGCAGGTGTCTGGAGATGGTTCCTTTTTACTGCAGAATAGTATTCCATTGTAAGGATATGTCACATTGCGCCTGTCTATTCACCAGTTGATGAATGTTTGAGTTGTTTTTAATTTTTTTCTAGCCCAGCAAATTTTAACCTGGGTCCAGTGGGATTTTAAAACTTCTGTTAGCCCCTTGACATGGCATGCAAAATGTGTGTGTGTGTGTATATGTGTATGTATGTGTGTGTCTATGTGTATGTGTGTGTACGTGTGTATGGGTGTGTACATGTATGTGTGT
>NW_022324271.1:0-2957 GCF_002776525.5 Piliocolobus tephrosceles
TGTGTGTGTGTGTGTTATGAAAGAAGTTCTGTAGCTTTAAGGTGCTCAAAGGATACTGGTGTCCATCCCCCCAAATGTAGAAAAGCATGACTCTAGACTAAACTAAGTTGGTTCAATCACCTGAGGTCAGGAGTTCAAGACCACTCTGGCTAACATGGTGAAAACCCACCTCTACTAAAAATACAACAATTAGTCAGGCGTGGTGGCGGGCGCCGGTAATCCCAGCTACTACTCGGGAGGCTTAGGCAGGAGAATCGCTTGAACCCAGGAGGTGGAGGTGGCAGTGAGCCAAGATGGTTCCACTGCACTCTAGCCTGGGTGACACAGTGAGACTCCATCTCAAAATAAATAAACAAACTAAGTTGGTTCAGCGCAGCCGGTCTAAATTAGGTGGAATTATTAATCATTCTAGTCTAAGAGTGCATGCCTTTGCTAGGCGATGTTGCCCAGAGGGTCTCTTGGTTGAGGCTGGAGGGCATCGGTCAGCAACGGTGCTCCTGAACCAGCATCCGGGCTGAGTCAGCTAGAGAAGGGTAGGGGCGGGGTCGTGAAAGTTTGCTTGTGGCAGTTCTCCCTAGGAACAGCATCAAGAACAGTGCTGTGGTTCCCAGGCTAGCCCACAACATCTGCTAACACCCCACAGTGTACCTTAGTGGAGATTCTGAGAGGGATGAAGGGGGAAGAGAAACAAGGGGAGAGGAGTTACCCACCCCATTCCTAATGCAACAATGAAGAAAGACCCTCTTTTTAAGAAAATTGGTAGCATTTTATTTGGGGAATAAAAAGGAATCTACAGAAAATTAGAAAGAATATTATGATAAACAACCACATATCCGTGCCTAGATTCACCAAAAATTAATGCTTTCCCACGTTGGCCCCTCTTCCCTCTTTTTTATTGAGACAAGATCTCACTCTGTCACCCAGGCTGGACTGCAGTGGTGCTATCATGGCTTAATGCAGCCTCAAACTCCCAGGTTCAAGTGATCCTCCCACCTCAGCCTCCCGAGTAGCTAAGACTATAGGCATGCAATACCACACCCAACTAATTTTTGTATTTTTTCTAGAGTTTGGTCTCATTATGTTGACCAGGCTGGTCTTAAACTCCTGGGCTCAAGTGATCCTCCCACTTTGGCCTCCCAGAGTGCTGGTATTATAGGTGTGAGCCACCACATCAGGCCTCTCTTTTTCGTTTTTTTAACTGACCTATTTGAAAGCACTTTGCAGACATTTTAAAATGTCACCCCTACACCCTTCATCATGTATCTCCTAAGATTAAGGACAGCTCTTCCAAAATCATAATACCCATACCGTCTTACTTTGCTTTTCATTTCTTTTTCAAGACGGGGTCTCATTCTGTCGCCCTGACTGGAGTGCAATGGCGCAATCTCGGCTCACTGCAACCTCCGCCTCCCAGGTTCAAACGATTCTCCTGCCTCAGCCTCCTGACTAGCTGGGATTATAGGTGCCTGCCACCACGCCTGGCTAATTTTTGAATTTTTAGTAGAGACAGGGTTTTGCCGTGTTGGCCAGGCTGGTCTCCAACTCCTGACTTCAGGTGATCTACCCGCCTAGACCTCCCAAAGTGCTGGGATTACAGGCGTGAGCCATCGCACCTGGCCTGTTTTGTTTTTTAAAGTCAAGATCTAATCAAGGATTAAGCCTTGCATTTTGTTGTCATGGGAAGCCAGAACCCAGGCTGAACTGAATCCAGGTTAATGAATTTTGCTAGCCCGTGTGAGAACTTGCATGGGCCAGGTGCCTGGGGAAAGTGCAGCGCACCCTGAATCTCATTTAATCCTCAGAACAGTCTGCTGGGTGCCGCTGCCCACATTTTATGGAGAGACGTGGTGGCCTTGTTAGAGAGCTGAGCTATCATCATTCGGGTTTAGTAGATGAGAAAAAGCGAGGATAGGGACCAAAAGCGAGGATAGGGACCTGATATGTTTTGCCCAGGTCCTCCAATTTGGGAGGAGTGGCAGAGCTGAGATTTGAACCCAAACCCAGCTGATTCTGAGCACCAAGGCACTCCTGCTCTGCAGACCCCACGCCTCCAGTCTCATCTCGGCCCCTGTCCTGTGCCTGGCCCAGCCCAATGTGCCCCAAATGGCACCCCTGCATTTAATGTCCTGTTCCCGCTAAGCCAGCTTCACTGTGGGGGAAGCACCCCCAGTCCCCAGAGGACCCTCAGCATTTGTTAACACCAGCACCCTTGTGGTGGCTGCACTCAGACTGTGCCAGGCTGTCTGAGTCCGGGAGGCCGCTAGGGGAGTGCCAGAGCTGAGCAAACGACGTGCACTGCCTGCTGGCCCCACTGCTCTGGGTGCACCACTTGCCTGGGCACCCTGCCCCAGTTCCATTTTCCTAGTCAGCTTCTCTACCCCACTGCAGACCTCACATCTGGGTGGAAGCCACCGAGCTATGGAGTGAAAGGCATAAGGGAGGGATTGTGGGGAACCTTGGGCTGCCGCCCATTGTTTCTTTTGACTTGAGAATTAAGGGAGAAAAAAAAGAAGCCCCTATAATGGGTGTGTATATTTTAAGATATATTTTTTTAAATGACAGAAACACAGGACATGTGTTGAAGAAAAGTAGAAAATATAAACAAGCAAAAATAAACAGAAATCTCACATCCCTACCACTGACACCGTTTTCCTTTAAATATCAGCGCACAGCCTCTGAATCTTTTTCCAGACATTGCATATCGGGGTTTTGTTTTAGTTCAGTTTTCCCAAGTGAGATCTTATATGACTGGATCACTGGGTGATGGGAGCTGTGGTTTTATATAAGAATGTTATTGTTCTTAGGAGATGCTGATTAAATAATCTTTTTTTTTTTTTGAGACAGAGTTTTGCTCCTGTTGCCCCGGCTGGAGTGCAATGGTGCAATCTCAGCTCACTGAACTTCTGCCTCCTGGGTTCAAGAGATTCTCATTCCTCAGCCTCCCGAGTAGCTGGGAT
>NW_022324272.1:0-1762 GCF_002776525.5 Piliocolobus tephrosceles
GTGGTGGCTCATTCTTGTAAGCCCAGCACTTTGGGAGGCCAAGGTGGGAGTATCACTTGAATCCAGGAGTTTGATACCACTCGGGACAACATAGTGAGACCCTGTCTCTATGAAAAATTTAAAACTTAGCTGGGCATGGTGTGTGTCTGTAGTCCCAGCTACTCAGGAGGCTGAGATGGGAGGATTACTTGAGCCTGGGAGACTGAGGCTGCAGTGAGCTGAGATCACACCACTGCACTCCAACCTGGGTGACAAGAGTGAGACCTTGTCTCAAAAAAAAAAAAAGAAAAAAGAAAAAAAGAATAGGCTGGGCATGGTTGCTCACACCTGTAATCCCAGCACTTTGAGAGGCCAAGACGGGCAGATCACTTGAGGTCAATAGTTCAAGACCAGCCTGGCCAACATGATGAAACCTCATCTCTACTAAAAATACAAAAATTAGCTGGTCGTGGCAGCATGGGCCTGTAATCGCAGCTACTCGGGAGGCTGAGGCAGGAGAATTGCTTGAACCCAGAAAGCGGAGTTTTCAGTGAGCCAAGATCACACCACTGCACTCCAGCCTGAGTGACAGAGTGAGACTCCGTCTCAATAAATAAATAAATCAGTCAACATGGTCTAACCCAGTGAATGTCTAAAGTAGCATTATGAGGCATATTTTCCGTATCATAATTTACCCTTTTAAAGTGTGCAATTTAGGGATTTTATCACAGTACCATAGTCAATTTACCAACCTACTATGGTGCAACCACCAACATAAGTCAGTTTTAAAATATTTTCATCATCCCAATATGATCGCTCTTTCTGAGACAGGGTCCTGCTCTGTTGTCTAGGCTGGAGTACAGTGGCAGAATCTTTGTACATTGCAGCCTGAACCTCCTGGGCTCAAGCGTTCCTCCCACCTCAGCCTCCCCAGTAGCTGAGACTTCAGGTGTGCAATATCACACCCAGCTAGTTTTTCTATTTTTGATAGAGACAGGATCTCATTATGTTGCCCAATCTGATCTCTCATGCACATTTAAATGCTCCAGTCTCTGGCCGGGTGCAGTGGCTCATGCCTGTAATCCCAGCACTCTGGGAGGCCGAGGCGGGTACATTACCTGAGGTCAGGAGTTCAAGACCAGCGTGGCCAATATAGTGAAACCCCATCTCTAAAAAAATACAAAAATTAGCCAGGCATGATGGCAGATGCCTGTAACCCCAGCTACTTGGGAGGCTGAGGCAGGAGAATCACTTGAACCCAGCGGTGGAGGTTGCAGTGAGCCGAGATCATGCCATTGCACTCCAACCAGGGCGACAGAGACAGACTCCATCTAAAAAAAAAAGGTCCAGTCTCTGCTACAGCTCCCACCCAGACAACCACGAATCTACCACCTGTCTTTACAGCTTTGCCTTTTCAGAATATCATATTGAAATGCTCCACGTAATATGTGGTCTTTTGTGTCCATCTTCTTTTCCCGAGCATGTCTCTGAGTTTCATCCATGTTGCGGCAGGTGTCTGGAGATGGTTCCTTTTTACTGCAGAATAGTATTCCATTGTAAGGATATGTCACATTGCGCCTGTCTATTCACCAGTTGATGAATGTTTGAGTTGTTTTTAATTTTTTCTAGCCCAGCAAATTTTAACCTGGGTCCAGTGGGATTTTAAAACTTCTGTTAGCCCCTTGACATGGCATGCAAAATGTGTGTGTGTGTATGTGTATGTATGTGTGTGTCTATGTGTATGTGTGTGTACGTGTGTATGGGTGTGTACATGTATGTGTGT
>NW_022324273.1:0-2957 GCF_002776525.5 Piliocolobus tephrosceles
TGTGTGTGTGTGTGTTATGAAAGAAGTTCTGTAGCTTTAAGGTGCTCAAAGGATACTGGTGTCCATCCCCCCAAATGTAGAAAAGCATGACTCTAGACTAAACTAAGTTGGTTCAATCACCTGAGGTCAGGAGTTCAAGACCACTCTGGCTAACATGGTGAAAACCCGTCTCTACTAAAAATACAACAATTAGTCAGGCGTGGTGGCGGGCGCCAGTAATCCCAGCTACTACTCGGGAGGCTTAGGCAGGAGAATCGCTTGAACCCAGGAGGTGGAGGTGGCAGTGAGCCAAGATGGTTCCACTGCACTCTAGCCTGGGTGACAGAGTGAGACTCCATCTCAAAATAAATAAACAAACTAAGTTGGTTCAGCGCAGCCGGTCTAAATTAGGTGGAATTATTAATCATTCTAGTCTAAGAGTGCATGCCTTTGCTAGGCGATGTTGCCCAGAGGGTCTCTTGGTTGAGGCTGGAGGGCATCGGTCAGCAACGGTGCTCCTGAACCAGCATCCGGGCTGAGTCAGCTAGAGAAGGGTAGGGGCGGGGTCGTGAAAGTTTGCTTGTGGCAGTTCTCCCTAGGAACAGCATCAAGAACAGTGCTGTGGTTCCCAGGCTAGCCCACAGCATCTGCTAACACCCCACAGTGTACCTTAGTGGAGATTCTGAGAGGGATGAAGGGGGAAGAGAAACAAGGGGAGAGGAGTTACCCACCCCATTCCTAATGCAACAATGAAGAAAGACCCTCTTTTTAAGAAAATTGGTAGCATTTTATTTGGGGAATAAAAAGGAATCTACAGAAAATTAGAAAGAATATTATGATAAACAACCACATATCCGTGCCTAGATTCACCAAAAATTAATGCTTTCCCACGTTGGCCCGTCTTCCCTCTTTTTTATTGAGACAAGATCTCACTCTGTCACCCAGGCTGGACTGCAGTGGTGCTATCATGGCTTAATGCAGCCTCAAACTCCCAGGTTCAAGTGATCCTCCCACCTCAGCCTCCCGAGTAGCTAAGACTATAGGCATGCAATACCACACCCAACTAATTTTTGTATTTTTTCTAGAGTTTGGTCTCATTATGTTGACCAGGCTGGTCTTAAACTCCTGGGCTCAAGTGATCCTCCCACTTTGGCCTCCCAGAGTGCTGGTATTATAGGTGTGAGCCACCACATCAGGCCTCTCTTTTTCGTTTTTTTAACTGACCTATTTGAAAGCACTTTGCAGACATTTTAAAATGTCAACCCTACACCCTTCATCATGTATCTCCTAAGATTAAGGGCAGCTCTTCCAAAATCATAATACCCATACCGTCTTACTTTGCTTTTCATTTCTTTTTCAAGACGGGGTCTCATTCTGTCGCCCTGACTGGAGTGCAATGGCGCAATCTCGGCTCACTGCAACCTCCCCCTCCCAGGTTCAAACGATTCTCCTGCCTCAGCCTCCTGACTAGCTGGGATTATAGGTGCCTGCCACCACGCCTGGCTAATTTTTGAATTTTTAGTAGAGACAGGGTTTTGCCGTGTTGGCCAGGCTGGTCTCCAACTCCTGACTTCAGGTGATCTACCCGCCTAGACCTCCCAAAGTGCTGGGATTACAGGCGTGAGCCATCGCACCTGGCCTGTTTTGTTTTTTAAAGTCAAGATCTAATCAAGGATTAAGCCTTGCATTTTGTTGTCATGGGAAGCCAGAACCCAGGCTGAACTGAATCCAGGTTAATGAATTTTGCTAGCCCGTGTGAGAACTTGCATGGGCCAGGTGCCTGGGGAAAGTGCAGCGCACCCTGAATCTCATTTAATCCTCAGAACAGTCTGCTGGGTGCCGCTGCCCACATTTTATGGAGAGACGTGGTGGCCTTGTTAGAGAGCTGAGCTATCATCATTCGGGTTTAGTAGATGAGAAAAAGCGAGGATAGGGACCAAAAGCGAGGATAGGGACCTGATATGTTTTGCCCAGGTCCTCCAATTTGGGAGGAGTGGCAGAGCTGAGATTTGAACCCAAACCCAGCTGATTCTGAGCACCAAGGCACTCCTGCTCTGCAGACCCCACGCCTCCAGTCTCATCTCGGCCCCTGTCCTGTGCCTGGCCCAGCCCAATGTGCCCCAAATGGCACCCCTGCATTTAATGTCCTGTTCCCGCTAAGCCAGCTTCACTGTGGGGGAAGCACCCCCAGTCCCCAGAGGACCCTCAGCATTTGTTAACACCAGCACCCTTGTGGTGGCTGCACTCAGACTGTGCCAGGCTGTCTGAGTCCGGGAGGCCGCTAGGGGAGTGCCAGAGCTGAGCAAACGACGTGCACTGCCTGCTGGCCCCACTGCTCTGGGTGCACCACTTGCCTGGGCACCCTGCCCCAGTTCCATTTTCCTAGTCAGCTTCTCTACCCCACTGCAGACCTCACATCTGGGTGGAAGCCACCGAGCTATGGAGTGAAAGGCATAAGGGAGGGATTGTGGGGAACCTTGGGCTGCCGCCCATTGTTTCTTTTGACTTGAGAATTAAGGGAGAAAAAAAAGAAGCCCCTATAATGGGTGTGTATATTTTAAGATATATTTTTTTAAATGACAGAAACACAGGACATGTGTTGAAGAAAAGTAGAAAATATAAACAAGCAAAAATAAACAGAAATCTCACATCCCTACCACTGACACCGTTTTCCTTTAAATATCAGCGCACAGCCTCTGAATCTTTTTCCAGACATTGCATATCGGGGTTTTGTTTTAGTTCAGTTTTCCCAAGTGAGATCTTATATGACTGGATCACTGGGTGATGGGAGCTGTGGTTTTATATAAGAATGTTATTGTTCTTAGGAGATGCTGATTAAATAATCTTTTTTTTTTTTTGAGACAGAGTTTTGCTCCTGTTGCCCCGGCTGGAGTGCAATGGTGCAATCTCAGCTCACTGAACTTCTGCCTGCTGGGTTCAAGAGATTCTCATTCCTCAGCCTCCCGAGTAGCTGGGAT
>NW_022324274.1:0-2500 GCF_002776525.5 Piliocolobus tephrosceles
TCTCTCTCTCTCTCTCTCTCACATGGAACTGCTGTTATCTCTGCTTTCTTCTGTTCAGACCTCTGTGTGTGTGTATCTGTGTGTGTCTCTCTCTGTCTGTCTCTGTGTGTGTTTGTCTGTTTCTCTCTCCGTGTCTCTCTGTGTCTACGTGTGTGTGTGTGTATCTGTCTCTCTGCCTCTGTCCGTCTGTCTGTCTCTCTTTTTCACTCACAAGAAGCTGCTCTCCTCTCTCATTTCTTCTGTCTATTAAACTTTTCACTGTTTAACCCATCATACGCATCTGTCCGTGTCCTCAATTCTTTCTCAGCGTGAGACAACGAACCCCAGGATATATACCCCAGACAACGTAGCTGTTTCCGACACCAGGGGTCTTAGCTAGAAAAAGTGAGTGCATGGAACCGTCAGCATTTGCTACTGATGACAGAATAAAACAAATTCTGCCAAGATATTTAAAGAGGTTTATTCTGAACCAATGCGAGCACCTCTGCTCCAGGGTTCCATGGTCTCAAGAGATCCTGAGAAAGTGTGTTTGGGAGGTCTGGTTACAGTTCCAGTATTATTATTATTATTTTTTTTTTTTTAATTGAGTGTCTCACTCTGTCATCCAGACTGGAGTGCAATGGCACGATCTTGGCTCACTTCAACGTCTGCCTTCAGGGTTCAAGTGATTTTCCTGCCTCAGCCTCCCAAGTAGCTGGGATCACAGGCCCCCGCCACCACACCTGGCTAACTTTTTGTATGTAGAAGAGACGGGGTTGCACCATGTTGGCCAGGCTGGTCTCAAACTTCTGACCTCGGGTGATTTGCTCGCCTCGGCCTCCTGAAGTGCTGGGATTACAGGTGTGAGCCACCATGCCCAACCTACAGTTCTATTATATATATTTCAGGGATATAGGAATTGTAGGTAAAATCATAAATCAATACATGGAAGGTGTACCTTGTTTTGGCCCTAACGACGAAACATCTCAAAGTGGGTTCCCACGAGTCATAGGTGGGCTTTAAGGATTCTTTAGTTGGCAACAGGTTGTATGAAACGAAAATAATAATGTAAGGCTTGACATTGTGCCACTGTACTCCAGCCTGGGTGACAGAGTGAGACGCTGAAGAAAGAAAGAGAGAAAGAGAGGAAGGAGGAAAGAGAAAGAAAGACAGAGAGAGAGAGAAAGAAAGGAGGGGCAGAGGGAAGAGAGAAAGAGAAGGAAAGAACGAGAAGGAAGGAAAGAAAAAGAAAGAAAGAAAAAGAAAGGGAAGGAGAAGGAGGGAAAGAAAAAGAAGGAAAGGAAGGAAGAAAGAAAGAAGAGAGGGAGGGAAGAGAGAAAGAGAAGGAAAGAAAGGGAAGGAAAGAAGGAAAGAGAAAGAAAGGAAAGAAAGGGAGGGAGGGAAGGAAGGAGAGAGAAAAAGAAAGAAAGAAAAAGAAAGAAAGAGAGAGAGAGAAAGAGAGAGAGGGAGAGAAAGAAAGAGAAAAGAGAAGGAGAGGGAAGAGAAGAGAGAGGGGAAAGAAAGGAAGAAAGAGAAAAGAGAAGGAAGGAAAGAGAGACGAAGAAAGGAAGGAAGGAAGGAAAGAAGGAAGGAGAGAGAAAGAGAAAGAAAGAAGAGAAAGAAGAAAGAAAGGGAGAGAAAGAGAGAAAGAGAGGGAAAGGAAGGGGAGCGAAGAGAAGAGACAGGGGAAAGAAAGGAAGAACGAGAAAAGAGAAGAGAAGGAAAGAAAGAGGAAGGAAAGAAGGAAGGAAGGAAGGAAGGAAGGAAGGAAGGAAGGAAGGAAGGAAGGAAGGAAGGAAATATTTTGTAGACATGGTGATACGGTGTGGCTCTGTCCCCACCCAAATCTCAAATTGTAGCTCCCATAATTCCCACGTGTCTTCGGAGGTACGGGTTGAGGGGTTACATGATAGTGAAGGAGTCTCACGAGATCGGATGGTTGTATAAAGGGCACTTCCCCTGCACACGGGCTCTCGCCTGCTGCCGTGTAAGGCGTGGCTTTGCTCCTTCTTCACCCTCCGTCGTGATCGTGAGGTCCCCCTCGGCCATCTGGAACTGAGAGTCCATTAAACCTCTCCTTTTTCAGTCTCAGGCCAGGCGCGGTGACTCAACGCCTGTCATCCCAGCACTTTGGGAGGCCGAGGCGGGTGGATCACCTGAGGTTGGCAGTTCAAGACCAGCCTGGACACCATGGAGAACCCTCATCTCGACTAAAAATACAAAATGAGCCAGTTGTGGTGGTGCGTGCCTGTAACCCCAGCTACTCGGGAGGTTGAGGCAGGAGAATTACTTGAATCTCCTCCGGGAGGCGGAGGTTGCAGTGAGCCAAGATCACACCATTGCACTCTGGTCTGGGTGACAAGAGCGAAACTCCATCTCCATCAATCAATCCATCCATCAATCCATCAATCACCCAGTCTCAGGAATTTCTTTATTAGCAGCCTGAGAACAGAGTCATATATAGGGAGTCTTGCTATGTTGCCCAGGCTGGTCTCGAACTCCTGGGGTAAGTGATCCTCCC
>NW_022324275.1:0-1025 GCF_002776525.5 Piliocolobus tephrosceles
TTCAACAAAGTTGACAAAAACAAGCAATGTAGACAGGACTCTCTACCAATAAATGGTGCTGTATATAAAAGATTGAAACAGGACCACCTCTTATTAAGAAAACTTAACTAAAGGTTGATTAAGAAACTAAATGTAAAACCCAAATTCATAAAAATCCTGGAAGACCCAGGCATTTTCATTCTGGACGTAGGAGAGGGCAAAGATTTCATAAAGAAAAAGGCAAAAGTAATTGCAACAAAAGCAAACATTGACAAATGGAATCAAATGAAACTAAAGAGCTCCTGCACAGCAACGAAACAAAACAGAACAAAAAAAAAAACTATCCACAGAGACAACACACAACACTGAGAATGGGAGAAACAATTTACAAACTATGCGTCTATCTAAGGTCTCATATCCACAATCTATAAAGAACTTAAAGAAATTTACAAAATATAAAAACAAAAAAATAAAAAGACATGCCATGTGCAGTGCCTCAAACCTGTAATCCCAGCACTTTCGAAGGCCAAGATGGACAGATCACTGGAGGCCAGGATTCCGAGACCCGCCTGGCAAACATGAAAAACCCTGGCTCTACCATGAAATACAAACATTAGCTGGGTGAAGTGGTGCATGCCTGTAATCCCAGATACTAGCGTGGCTGAGGCAGCAGAATAGCTTGAACCCAGGAAGTGAGAGGTTGCAGTGAGTGGAGATCGTGCCACTGCTCTCCAGCCTGGGCAACAGACCGACACTGCGTCTCAATAAACAAAACAAAACAACCCATACCAGTAAAAAGTGGGCCAAGGACACGAACAGACACATTTCAAAGGAAGACATGCATGAGGCCACAGCATATGAAATAAAGCTCAAAGTCACTGACCATTGGAGAAATACAATTCAAACCACAATGAGATATCATCTCACACCAGGCAGAATGGCTATTATTAAAAAAGTAAAAAATTAAAATAAAATAACAGGTGCTGGTGACGTTGTGGAGAAAAAGAAACACTCGATCACTGTTGGTGGAAGTGTACATTAGTTCA
>NW_022324276.1:0-3712 GCF_002776525.5 Piliocolobus tephrosceles
GATAGATAGATAGATAGATAGATACATACATACATACATACATACATACATGAATAGATGAATGGATGGACGGATAGACAGATAGATACACACATGCATAGATGAATGGATGGATGGATGATAGACACACATATACATGGATGGATGGATGGATGGATGGATGGATGGATGGACAGATACATACATACACACATAGATGGATAGATGAAGGATGAATAGATGGATGGATAGATGAGGTGGATGAATAGATAGGTAGATAGATGAGATGAATGGATAGATGATTGACTGATAGATGATTGAAAGACAGATAGATGTGAGATAGATAGACAGATGATAGGTAAGCAGGTAGGTAGGCATTTAAAGTTAACTTGCATTCCAGAACCTCTCTCAGTAGACCCAGAGAATACCAAACCCCCGTCCCATGTTCTCAGATGTTTAAATGATGAATACTCAAAGAGTTTGAGACCCAGGACGGCCGTGAAGCTGTCAGAGAAATCTCCACAAGACAAGGACCCTGTTGAAACACAGAGGAGAAGCTGGTCCATGTTGAATGTGGCAAACTCCACTCTCCCTTTAAAAGAACTCTAAAGTTTGTTGCGTTTCAATGCTTTTTTTTTTTTTAATGTTGCCTCATCACACAGAATGCAGAAACCATAAAAAGTGCATGTAAACATTGAATCGAGCTTGATGTGTTTCTGTTGAAATCCATCAGATAAGCTGAAACCATGATAAAGATCCTTTTTTTTTCCCCCCAACATGTGTTTCCTTCTAAACAGTCTTTCCGCAGTTATCAGCGTTTTGTTGACAGGGTCTCCCGTGCACGGTTAATCTCATTTGTCTCCATACCGTTTCAATTTTCCCTTGAAAACGAAGAGAGATTTATAAACCCCACTTACCATTGCGTTTTTCTTTTGCCCAAAAGCGACGTAAACAGATCAGAAACACAACGGAATTTTAGGAAATAGGAGAAAGAGAGAAAAGAAGGAGAGGAACCAGAAATATAGCCGATGTCCCACGGAGGCCCTGTTGACTAGACTTGTCTCGGAGAGCTGTGCTTGGCTTCACACTGCGTGCCTGTTTGCTGCGCACGTGTGTGATGAGATGTGGGGGCAAGGACTGAGAAATAACAAAAGACATGGGTTCAAATCAGACTCACAAAGGCCGGGCACCGTGGCTCAAGCCTGTAATCCCACCACTTTGAGAGGCTGAGGTGGGAGGATCACTTACCCCAGGAGTTCGAGACCAGCCTGGGCAACATAGCAAGACTCCCTATATATGACTCTGTTCTCAGGCTGCTAATAAAGAAATTCCTGAGACTGGGTGATTGATGGATTGATGGATGGATTGATTGATGGAGATGGAGTTTCGCTCTTGTCACCCAGACCAGAGTGCAATGGTGTGATCTTGGCTCACTGCAACCTCCGCCTCCCGGAGGAGATTCAAGTAATTCTCCTGCCTCAACCTCCCGAGTAGCTGGGGTTACAGGCACGCACCACCACAACTGGCTCATTTTGTATTTTTAGTCGAGATGAGGGTTCTCCATGGTGTCCAGGCTGGTCTTGAACTGCCAACCTCAGGTGATCCACCCGCCTCGGCCTCCCAAAGTGCTGGGATGACAGGCGTTGAGTCACCGCGCCTGGCCTGAGACTGAAAAAGGAGAGGTTTAATGGACTCTCAGTTCCAGATGGCCGAGGGGGACCTCACGATCACGACGGAGGGTGAAGAAGGAGCAAAGCCACGCCTTACACGGCAGCAGGCGAGAGCCCGTGTGCAGGGGAAGTGCCCTTTATACAACCATCCGATCTCGTGAGACTCCTTCACTATCATGTAACCCCTCAACCCGTACCTCCGAAGACACGTGGGAATTATGGGAGCTACAATTTGAGATTTGGGTGGGGACAGAGCCACACCGTATCACCATGTCTACAAAATATTTCCTTCCTTCCTTCCTTCCTTCCTTCCTTCCTTCCTTCCTTCCTTCCTTCCTTCCTTCTTTCCTTCCTCTTTCTTTCCTTCTCTTCTCTTTTCTCGTTCTTCCTTTCTTTCCCCTGTCTCTTCTCTTCGCTCCCCTTCCTTTCCCTCTCTTTCTCTCTTTCTCTCCCTTTCTTTCTTCTTTCTCTTCTTTCTTTCTCTTTCTCTCTCCTTCCTTCTTTCCTTCCTTCCTTCCTTTCTTCGTCTCTCTTTCCTTCCTTCTCTTTTCTCTTTCTTCCTTTCTTTCCCCTCTCTCTTCTCTTCCCTCTCCTTCTCTTTTCTCTTTCTTTCTCTCCCTCTCTCTCTTTCTCTCTCTCTCTTTCTTTCTTTTTCTTTCTTTCTTTTTCTCTCTCCTTCCTTCCCTCCCTCCCTTTCTTTCCTTTCTTTCTCTTTCCTTCTTTCCTTCCCTTTCTTTCCTTCTCTTTCTCTCTTCCCTCCCTCTCTTCTTTCTTTCTTCCTTCCTTTCCTTCTTTTTCTTTCCCTCCTTCTCCTTCCCTTTCTTTTTCTTTCTTTCTTTTTCTTTCCTTCCTTCTCGTTCTTTCCTTCTCTTTCTCTCTTCCCTCTGCCCCTCCTTTCTTTCTCTCTCTCTCTGTCTTTCTTTCTCTTTCCTCCTTCCTCTCTTTCTCTCTTTCTTTCTTCAGCGTCTCACTCTGTCACCCAGGCTGGAGTACAGTGGCACAATGTCAAGCCTTACATTATTATTTTCGTTTCATACAACCTGTTGCCAACTAAAGAATCCTTAAAGCCCACCTATGACTCGTGGGAACCCACTTTGAGATGTTTCGTCGTTAGGGCCAAAACAAGGTACACCTTCCATGTATTGATTTATGATTTTACCTACAATTCCTATATCCCTGAAATATATATAATAGAACTGTAGGTTGGGCATGGTGGCTCACACCTGTAATCCCAGCACTTCAGGAGGCCGAGGCGAGCAAATCACCCGAGGTCAGAAGTTTGAGACCAGCCTGGCCAACATGGTGCAACCCCGTCTCTTCTACATACAAAAAGTTAGCCAGGTGTGGTGGCGGGGGCCTGTGATCCCAGCTACTTGGGAGGCTGAGGCAGGAAAATCACTTGAACCCTGAAGGCAGACGTTGAAGTGAGCCAAGATCGTGCCATTGCACTCCAGTCTGGATGACAGAGTGAGACACTCAATTAAAAAAAAAAAAATAATAATAATAATACTGGAACTGTAACCAGACCTCCCAAACACACTTTCTCAGGATCTCTTGAGACCATGGAACCCTGGAGCAGAGGTGCTCGCATTGGTTCAGAATAAACCTCTTTAAATATCTTGGCAGAATTTGTTTTATTCTGTCATCAGTAGCAAATGCTGACGGTTCCATGCACTCACTTTTTCTAGCTAAGACCCCTGGTGTCGGAAACAGCTACGTTGTCTGGGGTATATATCCTGGGGTTCGTTGTCTCACGCTGAGAAAGAATTGAGGACACGGACAGATGCGTATGATGGGTTAAACAGTGAAAAGTTTAATAGACAGAAGAAATGAGAGAGGAGAGCAGCTTCTTGTGAGTGAAAAAGAGAGACAGACAGACGGACAGAGGCAGAGAGACAGATACACACACACACACGTAGACACAGAGAGACACGGAGAGAGAAACAGACAAACACACACAGAGACAGACAGAGAGAGACACACACAGATACACACACACAGAGGTCTGAACAGAAGAAAGCAGAGATAACAGCAGTTCCATGTGAGAGAGAGAGAGAGAGAGA
>NW_022324277.1:0-11634 GCF_002776525.5 Piliocolobus tephrosceles
CACACACACACACGTGTACAGCTGAGACACAGCCCACTCTAGTGCAGAGTCTAGCCCCCGTCACTGAGGGAAAGGCGCAGCACTGTGGGGCCATAGGAGCGGCAGCTGGACACAGACCAAGGCCTTGGCAAAGGCCCAGGCCACTGGCTGGGCATGAAGGTCAGAAGAGGGCAGGAGGGGCTGGGGGCACTGTGCCTGTTGGGCCTAGGTGGGCACATGCTGGGCAGGAGAGGAACAGCCCGGCACCTCACACAGGAAGGGGTGGGGGCAAAGGCAATTTCTGAAGGCCAGGGCAGGGCCACCGCCCCAAGAAAAGCAGAGCAGGGCAAGAACGGACATGGGGCTCGGAGCTGAGCAGGACTGGTGGGCCCCAGGAGGGAGACACAGAGGACCTGGGGTTCTCGAGGCTGGCAGGGGCCAGAGATGGAGCCCCAGCTGGGATGCCATCCTCCTTCCTGGGGGCCCACTCTGCCCAGCCCCTGCAGCCTAGCACAGCTTGGGGCATTGGATAGAACTGGGAGAGAGCAGGCCAGAGGGCTCTCACTGAGGCCCCTGCCCCCAAATGCCCACAGCCTGGGGAAAATGAGCAGGTAGATGGGGGGGCAAGTGGAGCCCCAGCCACACCCACACAGTGCACACAGCCTCACCAGGGCCGGCGGGGGCAGGAGGCTCGCCACCCCTGCTGTGGTTTCTCAGAATCATGGGTCCTTCCAGGGAACTCAGCATTTCCTCCTCACCCTCCCACACGGCACCTTTCCCCAGGGCCACAAGCAGGGCATGGGGGCTTTGGACAGCCTGGGAACAGGACACTCACACCCAGCCTGGATTCCCTGAGCCTCACATCACAGCCCCTCCAGGGCTCTGACAGCCAACAGCCCTTCCGGGGTCTTCCACACGTGCTGAGCATCCCTCTGAGGGTGCCAGGCCTGACAGCCCCTCTCCCTCCACAGGACCACCAGCCCTGGGAACCCGGGGTCCTGGGGGCAGGGTCCCAGTGTCTCCCTCCCCAAAGGTTCTATACACCCCTCCCCTCCCCGGTGGCCACTCCATGCATGCTGGCCTCCAGGGACAGGCAGGCCAACGGTGTGAAGGAAATCATCTCGCTCAGGCCTGCAACCAGGGACAAATGCCACGGGAGCCTCCAGGAAGGCCACCGAGCCCGAGCCCAGCCTTCATGTGCCCACACCCACCCACGGCATAGATGGGTCATGGCGTCCCCAGCCTCCAGCAGCTGCAGGGACCTTGCAGAGCCACCAGCCACCTCCGCCCAGCTCCCTGCCAGCCCCTGGCCAGGCCCCCGCCTGTGTGTGCTTGCCTTGAGGAGCAGCCCAGCTGGGGACCCCCGGCTGCAGGACGGTGACCTGGGAGTACAAGGTGAGGCCACCGTGCAGGGTGCCAGCTCCAAGCAGGTCATGGGGACGAGGGCTGCGGCCATCAGGAAGCCCTGCATGCACACCTTGGACACACGGCCCCTGAGGGCCAGTTCACCTTAGTGCGCCTCATTCTCCTGCACAAGAGAGCCCCCATCCTTTCTTCACAAGGCTTTTGTGGGAGCGGAGGTGGCATTGCCCAGTGCCTTCTCCCTTTCCCAGGCAGCGGGACCCCGAGTTTGCTGACCGGCACCACCAAGCCCAGGCAGGCATCAAGAGTGAGAGTCTGGGAGGGGGGCAGGGGCCCCGGGGTGGGGACTGAGAGGGCAGAGAACCTCCCCCAGCACTCGGCGTGCGTCCGTAGTGAAGGAGTGTCACCTGAGCCCCCGCTGTTGCTCAATCGACTTCCCAAGAACAGAGAGAAAAGGGAACTTCCAGGGCGGCCCAGGCCTCCGGGGGTTCCCACCCCATTTTTAGCTGAAAGCACTGAGGCAGAGCTCCCCCTACCCAGGCTCCATTGCCTGGCATAAAAATAACCACCATGGTTACTGATCATCTGGGAGCTATCCAGGAACGCGACAGGGAGCCGGATGGGCCACACCAGCCATAGGCACCACATGGAGAACCCGGCACTTCAGGTATCCCAGGCCACAGGGGACCCAGTCGAGGGGCTGGCCCAGGCCACAGGGAACCCAGTCGAGGGGCTGGCCCAGGCAGCAGTGAGGGAGCGGCTGCCTGGGCCCCTGACCGGGAAGGGACTCCTGGGCCACCCTCACAGCATAAACCAAGCTTCTTGGTCACTGCACGGACTCTAGGCACCCCTTCCCCGCGTGGGGACACAGGAAAGCTAGAAACAGCCTCACACCGACCTGGAGAAGGCAAGGGCCTGGGACAGAGCTGGGCCCAAGACTAAAAAGGTCAGAGGCCCCACGCTGGGCAGGGCTAGGCTGGGTGCAGACTGCCACCCCCAGGACAGGGACAGCCAGCCCAGAGCTGGGAGGGAGGGTGGGTAGGCGGCAGCAGGGATCTGTCCTGAGCTGCACTGCATGACTGGCGGATCTGGGCAAGTCGGAGGGGGATGGACTGAGTGGACTCGACAGACAGGGACTGAGTGGGGCTTGGCTGAGTGGACTAGACAGGCAGAACAGACTGAGCTGAGGCAAGCTGGGTGGGCTGAGAGGGCTACCCTGTCCCTTTAGAGGATAGGCTGGCCAAGCTGAGCTGTACTGAGCTAGGGCAATCGGGGCTGGCCCGGGCCAGGTGGGTTTAGCTGAGTTGAGTGGGTGGACTGGGTAGAGTGAAATGATCTACCCTCAGTTGAGCCAGGTTTGAGCTGGGTTATTCTAAGCCCTAAGTTGGACTGAGCTGGGCTGAGCTGGACTTATCTGGGGGGCAAGGCAAAATCAGGCTGAGCTGAGGTGGCCTGCACTGAGTGGTCCAGGATTGGGTTAAGCTCAAGTAGGCTGACCTGGACTCGACTGAAATAAGCTGGACCGACACAGGAGTAGGGACAAGCTACAGTTCTCTACCTAGGATACAAGGGGTGTTCGTGGACTATCTAGACTGAATGACACCAAGCTAGGGTATTACCTGCTGAGCTTACCTGAGCTGGCCTGGGCTTAGCAGGGCTGCACTGAGCCGGGCTGAGCTGAGCTGAACAGACCTGAGCCAAGCTTAGCTGGTTAGGCTAAGTTGGGCTGAGCTAAATTGGATTGAGCTGAGGAGGGCTAGGCTGGATGAGAGACCTGATGATGGACAGGGTTAAAAGCTGGAGTGAGCAGGGCTTAAATTATTGAACTAAATTGGGCTGGGGTGATCTAAGTGAGTTCAGCTGGGATGAGCTGGGCTGGGCTGAAGTGTGCCAAAGTGAACTGGGCTAAACTAGGCTCACCTGAGTGGACTAAGCTGGGCTGGGCTCAACTGGGTTCAGCTGAACTGTGCTGGGTTAGACTAAACTGGGTTCAGCTGGGCTGAGTCAAGCTGAACTGGACTAAGGTGGCCTGGCCTGGCCTGAGCTGTGATTGGAAGGGCTGAGCTGAGCTGAGCTGGGATGAGCTGGACAGACCTGAGCCAAGCTCAGCTGGTTGGGCTAAGCTGAGCTAAGCTAAATCGGGTTGACCTGTGGAGGGCTAGGCTGAGTGAGGGATCTGAGATGGACAGGGTTAGAAGCTGGACTGAGCTGGGGTTAGATTGCTGAAGTGAGTTGAGGTGGGGTGAGCTAAACTGGATTTAGCTGGGATGAGCTGATCTGAGCTGGGCTGAACCAGGCTAGCCCTGAGTGGGCTGGGCTGGGCTGGGCTAACCTAGGTTCCGCTAGGCTCATATGCACTGGGCCAAGCTAAAGTGAACTGAACTGAGCTGAGCTGCGCCAAACTGGGTTCAGCTGGGCTGGGCTGAACTGACCAGAAGCGGACCTGGATGGGCTTAGCTGGGCTGAACTAGGCTAGCCTGAGCGGGCTGAGCTAGGTTGGACTGGGGTGGGGTGAGGTGGGGTGAGCTGAGCTGAGCTGGGCTGGGCTAGGCTAACCTAACCCAACCTAACCTGGGTTCAGCTGGCCTAGGTTGGGCTGGGCTGGGCTAAACTGGGTTCACCTAAGATGTGCTAATATGGGCTGGGCTGGGTCAGGTTGAGGTTAACTGAACTGGGCTGACCTGGGCTGGGCTCAATTGAGTTCACATGGGCTGGGCTGGCCTGGTCTAAACTGGGTTTGGCTGGGCCAGGCCAACTGGACTGACGTGGATGCAGCAGAGCTGAGCTGAGCTGAGCTGGCCTGGCTGGGCCTAAGCTGTGACTAGAAGACCTGGGCTGAGCTGGACAGACCTGAGCCAAGCTTAGCTGGTTGGGCTAAGCTGGGTTGAGCTAAATTGGGTTGAGCTGGGGAGGGCTAGGCTGAGTGAGTTAACTGAGATGGACGGGGTAGAAGCTGGAGTGAGCTGGGCTTAGATTATTGAACTGAATTGGGCTAGGGTGATCTAAACTGGGGTCTGCTGGGATGAGCTGACTGGGGCTGGGCTGAAATAGGCTAGCCCTGAGTGGGCTGGGCTGGACTAACCTAGGTTCAGCTGGGCTCATATGGGCTGGGCCAGGCAAAAGTGAACTGAACTGAGCTGAGATGTGCTAAACTGGCTTCAGCTGGGCTGAACTAAGCTAGCCCAAGCGGGCTAAGCTAGGTTGAACTGGGGCGAGCTGGGCTAACTTAACCTGGGTTCAGCTGGCCTAGGTTGGGCTGGGCTGGGCTACACTGGGTTCAGCTGAGATGTGCTCATATGGGCTGGGCTGGGTCAGGTTGAGGTTAACTGAACTGGGATGAGCTGAGCTGGGCTCAACAGAGTTCACATGGGCTGGGCTGGGCTGGGCTGGCCTGGCCTAAATTGGGTTTGGCTGGGCCGGGCCAACTGGGCTGAGGTAGATGGAGCTGAGCTGGCCTGGCTTGAGCTGTGACTGGAAGACCTGGGCTGAGCTGGACTGTCCTAAGCCAAGCTTAGCTAGTTGGGCTAAGCTGGGTTGAGCTCAATTGGGTTGAGCTGGGGAGGGCTAGGTTGGGTGAGGGACCTGTGAGATGAACAGGGTTAGAAGCTGGACTGAGCTGGGCTTAGATTGCTGAACTGAGTTGAGCTAAACAGGGTTTAGCTGGGATGAGCTGATCTGGGCTGGGCTGAACTGAACTGTGCCAAAGGGAACTGGACTGAACTAAGCTAGCCCTGAGTGGGCTGGGCTGGGCTGGGCTAACCAAGGTTCAGCTGGGCTCACATGGGCTGGGCCCGACTAAGATGAACTAAAGTGAGCTGAGCTGTGCTAAACTGGGTTCAGCTGGGCTCATATGGGCTGGGCCAGGCTAAGGTGAACTGAACTAAGCCGAGCTGTGCTAAACTGGGTTCAGTTGGGCTGGGGTGGGCTGAACTGACCAGAATTGAACTGGGCTGAACTAGGCTAGCCTGAGCGGGCTAAGCTAGGTTGGACTGGGGTGAGCTAGGTTGGACTGGGGTGAGCTGGGCTGGGCTGGGCTAGGCTAGGCTAAGCTAACCTAACCTGGGTTCAGCTGGCCTAGGTTGGGCTGGGCTAAACTGAGTTCAGCTGAGATGTGCTAATATGGGCTGGGCTGGGTCAGGTTGAGGTTAACTTAACCGGGCTGACCTGAGCTGGGTTCAGCTGAGTTCACATGGACTGGGCTGGCCTGGTCTAAACAGGGTTTGGCTGGGCCAGGCCAGCTGGGCTGAGGTGGATGGAGCTGGGCTGGACTGAGCTGGACAGACCTGAGCCAAGCTTAGCTGGTTGGGCTGACTAAGCTGGGTTGAGCTAAATTGGGTTGAGCTGGGGAGGGCTAGGCTGGGTGAGTGACCTGAGATGGACAGGGCAGGAGAAGCTGGAGTGAGTTGGGCTTAGATTATTGAACTGAATTGGGCTGGGGTGATCTAAACTGGGTTCTGCTGGGATAAGCTGATCTTGGCTGGGCTGAACTGAGCAGAGCTGAACATAGGTGGGCTGGGCTAAACTGGGCTGAACTGGGCTGCTGGGCTGGACTGGGTAAGCTGGGCTGAGCTGAGCGAGGCTAAACTGAGTTGGGATGGGCTAGGCTGGGCCAAACTGGGTTCAGCTGAGATGGGCTAATATGCGCTGGGCTGGGTCAGGCTGAGCTCATCTGAACTGGGCTGTGCTGGACTGGGCTGAGCTGGACTGAACTGTATTCAGCTGGGCTGGCCTGGGCTAAATGGAGTTCAGCTGGGCTGGGCTGGGCTGAGCTGAGTAGGATTAGTTGAGCTGGTCATAACTAGATTTAATTAGCTAGGCTAGACTTAGCTGACTAAGCTGATCTGGACTGTATTCATCTGTGTGAAGTTGGGGTGAGGTGGCTATTTTAAGTCCAGCTTTGCTGAGCTAAACTGGACTGGGCTAAATTGAGCTGGACTGACCATTCTCACCTGGCTGACTAAGAGGAGCTGAGACAGAAGCAAGCTGGTTGAGCTGGCTGGACTGAAATAAGAGTTTGCTGCCTGCGAGGGGAGGTCCTGGGCTGACCTGGGCCAGGCTGAACCAGGTTGGCCTAAAGTGCACTTCGGAGGGTGACACCTGCAGTGGGCCAGTCTCAGCTGAACTTGGCTGTCCCGGTGGGCAGAGTGG
This sequence comes from Piliocolobus tephrosceles, assembly GCF_002776525.5. Taxonomy (NCBI): domain Eukaryota; kingdom Metazoa; phylum Chordata; class Mammalia; order Primates; family Cercopithecidae; genus Piliocolobus; species Piliocolobus tephrosceles. Next base: position 6,490 of record NW_022324277.1, read on the forward strand.
GACTGGATACTATGATTTTCGGGGTGCCTAGGGCAGACTTCAAGACCAAGCTAAACTGGGCTCCAGGGGCAGGATGGGCTGGCGACTTGGGGCTCCGGGCCAGGGCTCCGGGCCACGCTGTGCAGACCACAATGTCTGGGCCAGGGTTCTGTTGTGGGAGGGACTGCCCTTGGCATCAGGGCAAGTCTCCCCGCCCTCCCCTAGAGGTCAGGAGTAGGCAGAGCACCATGGGCGTCTGGCAGGTCAGGGGAGGGCTGCTGCATTGGGGAGATGGGGGCTCGGCACTCGAGAGCCCGAGGGGCTGAGACCACAGCCTCGGGGGATGGGAGTCGGGGTTGGAGGGCAGGCAGACCATCCACCATGAGCCCAGAGAGAGTGAAGGGGGAGGGCTCTGGTGTTCCACGTCCCATGGGGTCCCCGGGTTTCAGCCTAGGGGCATGGCCCAGTGCCTCTGCTTCTGAGTGCCCACGCTGCAGCGCCTTGATGGGGACGCTGGGGTCATCCTGGAGGCACCCTCTTCCTGAGCCCATCCTGAGGATAGTGGCTGAGCAACAGCTTCTGGTGGGGGAACGGCGGCCCTGGGAGGTGCCCTGGGCCGGGGGCTTGTGGGGATAAAGGCCCGAAATGAGCCTGGCCATCTGGATCCCTGGGCTGCCACGGGGTCCCTAGCTCCTCCATCCAGACCCCCAGGCCGGATGGGCCCTGGCCCGAGGCTGGCACTGACTAGGTTCTGTCTTCACAGCCTCCATACAGAGCCCCTTCGTCTTCCCCTTGATCCCCTGCTGCAAACACATTCTCTCCAATGCCACCTCCGTGACCCTGGGCTGCCTGGCCACGGGCTACTTCCCGGAGCCGGTGATGGTGACCTGGGACGCAGGTTCCCTCAACAGGAGCACTATGACCTTACCAGCCACCACCTTCACGCCCTCCGGTCACTATGCCACCATCAGCTTGCTGACCGTCTCGGGTGCGTCGGCCAAGCAGATGTTCACCTGCCGTGTGGTGCACACTCCATCGTCCGCAGACAAAGAGGTCAACAAAACCTTTGGCGGTAAGAGAGGGCCAAGCTCAGAGACCACAGTTTCCAGGAGTGCCAGGCTGAGGGCTGGCAGAGCGGGCAGGGGGTGAGTGGGAACACCCAGCATGCTTGGGGACCCGGGCCAGGAATGTGGGGACAAGAGGGAGGGTGCACAGAGCCCAGGGAGGCCAACAACCCTCATGACCATCAGCTCTCCCCCAGTCTGCTCCAGGGACTTCACCCCACCAACCGTGAAGATCTTACAGTCATCCTGTGATGGCGGTGGGCACTTTCCCCCGACCGTCCAGCTCCTGTGCCTCATCTCCGAGTACACCCCAGGGGCCATCAACGTCACCTGGCTGGAGAACGGGCAGGTCATGGAAGTGAACTCGCCCACCCCTCCTGCCACGCAGGAGGGTGAGCTGGCCTCCACACAAAGTGAGCTCACCCTCGCCCAGAAGCACTGGCTGTCGGACCGCACTTACACCTGCCAGGTCACCTATCAAGGTGAAACCTTTGAGGACAGCACCAAGAAGTGTGCGGGTACGTTCCCACCTTCCCTGGTGGCTGCCACAGAGGCCAGAGAAGGTGGCGGGCGGGCCTCACACAGTCCTCCGGTGTACCACAGATTCCAACCCGAGAGGGGTCAGTGCCTACCTAAGCCGGCCCAGCCCGTTCGACCTGTTCATCAGCAAGTCGCCCACGATCACCTGTCTGGTAGTGGACCTGGCACCCAGCAAGGGGACTGTGAATCTGACCTGGTCCCGGGCCAGTGGGAAGCCCGTGCCCCAGGTCACCCCAAGGGAGCAGAAGCAGCACAATGGCACGTTAACTGTCACGTCCGTCCTGCCGGTGGTCACCCAAGACTGGATTGAGGGGGAGACCTACCAGTGCAGGGTGACCCACCCCCACCTCCCCAGGGCCCTCGTGCGGTCCACGACCAAGACCAGCGGTGAGCCACAGGCAGGCCAGGGTCGTGGGGAGGAGGGAGGGAGCGAGCGAGCGGAGCCTGGGCTTGACCCCACGTCTGACCACAGGCCCGCGTGCTGCCCCGGAAGTCTATGTGTTTGCAACACCAGAGAAGCTGGAGAGCCGGGACAAGCGCACCCTCGGCTGCCTGATCCAGAACTTCATGCCTGAGGACATATCGGTGCAGTGGCTGCACAACGAGGTGCAGCTCCCGGACGCCAGGCACAGCATGACGCAGCCCCGCAAGACCAAGGGCTCCGGCTTCTTCGTCTTCAGCCGCCTGGAGGTGACCAAGACCGAATGGGAGCAGAAAGACGAGTTCATCTGCCGTGCAGTCCATGAGGCAGTGAGCCCCTCATGGATCGTCCAGAAAGCGGTGTCTGTAAATCCCGGTAAATGATGCACTCCTGCCTCCCTCCCTCTCAGGGCTCCATCCAGCTGTGCAGTGGGGAGGGAGGCCAGACCTTCTGTCCACTGTTGCAACCACCCCAGGAAGCCACCCCCAATAAACTGTGCCTGCTCAGAGCCCTGGGTACACCCATTCTTGGCAGCGGGCAGGGCTGTGGGCAGGGGCATCTTGGCACAGAGGAATGGGCCCCCCAGGAGGGGCAGTGGGAAGAGGTGGGCAGGGCTGAGTCCCCCCAGGAGAGGTGGTGGGAGGAGGTGGGCAGGGCTGAGGCACCGTTTCATCCGTTTGTCTTCGTGTCAGGGGTATTTGTCAAACAGTGTATCTGCAGGGACTCATCACAGATACCCTGGGCCCTCTCTGCCCCTACTCTGGGTTCACCCCCTCCAAGGAGTCCAAAGACCCACGGGAGGTCCTCAGGGAAGGGGGCAAGGGAGCCCGGCCGCCACGGCCCTCTCTCTTGGGGACTTGGCTTCTACCCCCCTGGACAGGAGCCCCTGAACCCCTAGGTGTAGATGGGCACACAGGCCCCTCCAGGTGGAAAAACAGCCCTAAGTGAAACCCCCACACAGGCACACAGGACCCCATACAGCCCTCCCCCAAGTCTGTGCCACTGCGGTTCGCCTCTGCCCTGCCCCGCCTTGCAGAGCCCCAGCACAGGGGCCAACGGGGCCGAGCCCACTCACACCCCACAGCCTCCACCACCCTGCCCTGTGGGCACACCAGGCCCAGGTCAGCACCCAGGCCCCTCTCCTACTGCCCCTCCCCTGCCCCTCGGTCCATCCTGAGTCGGCCCCCAGGGAACTGCCAGCCTCACACACCCAGTCACACCCAGTCACGCCCACTCAAGGCACAGTTGTGCATGTACCAGGCCCCATAGCAACTCCACAGCGCCCTGCACCACCACCAGGATGCCAAAGGCACCCCACACATGGTCACAGGTGGCCCACACTCCGCCTCCCATGCTGCCTCCAGCCAGGCTACTCCCAAGCACCTCCTCTGAGTCATACCTGGGCCACTGGATCCCAGACAGAAATGGAGGCCTCACATGGTGTCCTCCAGTCCAACCCTCCCTGTCACCCTGTCAAACACAGGATGGATGCACCCCAGGACCTGGGCTCCATCCCACTCCCCCTCTCACCCACACCAGAATCCCAGAGCAGGCTACATGCCCCTCCCAGGCCTCAAACCCACGGGTGCATCTGACACCCCCAATCCAAACGCTCCCCGTGGTCATGCATACCAAGTGCACAGCACCCACCAAATCCACACAGAAACACAGGCGCTGGGCACCCCGTGAGCACAAAGCCCCTCCATGTCTGAAGACAGTCCCTGCACACCGCCACAGCCATGCACTCACCTTCACTCATCCCGGCCCATCTGCACCCAGCTCCGGGCCGGGAGCAGCAGAAAGAGGTGTAAGGGGCCGAGGCTGGACCTGCGCCTGCTGGTGGCCCGTGACCAGCAGGCAACTCAGGGCATTGGGGAAGGGAGTGGAGGGGACCCAGGGCAAGAGGAGCCAGAGGGACCAGGCTGGTAGGCGGGGCCGGGCCAGGGTAGGGCCAGGATAGGGCCAGGAGGCCGCTCTGGACTCCCACAGGCCTGGGCTCATAGTCCACACCAGGACAGCCCCTCAGAGCACCCACGCAGTGAGTCCCAGGTCTTGGGAGCCAGGCTGCAGAGCTCACGCATCCTCCCGAGAGCCCTGAGTGAGGGGCCACTCCTGTGCCAAGGTGCTGGGTCCTTCTCTGGGGAGGCGGTGGGGTCTAGAGAGAGGAGGAGTAGAGGTAACCCGAGAAGCCGTAAGGAGCAGAGGGAAAATGGGGCCAGAGTGGGGGCCCACAGACGAGAGGTCAGGAGTGGTCAGCCTGGTCCTGGGCTGTTGACTGACTCGGGACCTGGGTCCCCACCCTCAGGGTTGGCTGGCGGCTCTGCGCAGTCGCAGAGGGCCCCGGATAGGGTACTCTGCCACTCCGAACAGCAGCAAGGGCTGCCGAGAGCAGCAAGGGGCTCTGTCCCCGACCACCGCGGCCACTGTGGAGCCGGGAGGGCTGACTGGCCAGGTCTCCCAGAGCTGGACGTGTGCGTGGACGAGGCTGAGAGTGAGACACTGTGGACGTGGACTGGCCTCTGCATCTTCGCCACACTCTTCCTGCTCAGTGTGAGCTACAGCGCTGCCATCACACTCCTCACGGTGGGCACCCACCTCCAGGGGCCAGGCCAGGGCAGGGGGCTGGGCAGAGCCAGCAGAGCGCCCTGACCCACGCCCTCCCCTCAGGTGCAGCGGTTCCTCTCAGCCACGCGGCAGGGGAGGCCCCAGACCTCCCTCGACTACACCAACATCCTCCAGCCCCACGCCTAGGCCGCGGGCCACTCGCGCTCCACCAGGCCTAGCTGCTTCTCTGCCGGCACCTGAGCCTCCCTCGGGCTGTGCCCTGCCCTGGGTGGGAAAAGGGAAGAAGACAAGAAAAGGGGGCGCAAGGTCGCTACTGTGGGCTGATGGCCAGTGAATCTGAGCCCAGAGGGGCCCGCTCAGCCGCAAGGTTAAAGGTGCCGACAGAACCACCAGTCGCAGCCCCCACCCCAAAGCAGTGTCCGTCCCTTCAACGGAGTCATCGAGGAGGGGGTGGCTGCTGGCCGTTGTGAGCTCATCCCAGGCCCCTGGGTCTCAGGGTCACTCCCATTCTGACTGTACAGTCACCAAAAGCCAAGGAGGGCCCAGCACCCAGCCCAGGACACAGCTGAGTCTGCG
>NW_022324278.1:0-11631 GCF_002776525.5 Piliocolobus tephrosceles
CACACACACACACGTGTACAGCTGAGACACAGCCCACTCTAGTGCAGTCTAGCCCCCGTCACTGAGGGAAAGGCGCAGCACTGTGGGGCCATAGGAGCGGCAGCTGGACACAGACCAAGGCCTTGGCAAAGGCCCAGGCCACTGGCTGGGCATGAAGGTCAGAAGAGGGCAGGAGGGGCTGGGGGCACTGTGCCTGTTGGGCCTAGGTGGGCACATGCTGGGCAGGAGAGGAACAGCCCGGCACCTCACACAGGAAGGGGTGGGGGCAAAGGCAATTTCTGAAGGCCAGGGCAGGGCCACCGCCCCAAGAAAAGCAGAGCAGGGCAAGAACGGACATGGGGCTCGGAGCTGAGCAGGCCTGGTGGGCCCCAGGAGGGAGACACAGAGGACCTGGGGTTCTCGAGGCTGGCAGGGGCCAGAGATGGAGCCCCAGCTGGGATGCCATCCTCCTTCCTGGGGGCCCACTCTGCCCAGCCCCTGCAGCCTAGCACAGCTTGGGGCATTGGATAGAACTGGGAGAGAGCAGGCCAGAGGGCTCTCACTGAGGCCCCTGCCCCCAAATGCCCACAGCCTGGGGAAAATGAGCAGGTAGATGGGGGGGCAAGTGGAGCCCCAGCCACACCCACACAGTGCACACAGCCTCACCGGGGCCGGCGGGGGCAGGAGGCTCGCCACCCCTGCTGTGGTTTCTCAGAATCATGGGTCCTTCCAGGGAACTCAGCATTTCCTCCTCACCCTCCCACACGGCACCTTTCCCCAGGGCCACAAGCAGGGCATGGGGGCTTTGGACAGCCTGGGAACAGGACACTCACACCCAGCCTGGATTCCCTGAGCCTCACATCACAGCCCTCCAGGGCTCTGACAGCCAACAGCCCTTCCGGGGTCTTCCACACGTGCTGAGCATCCCTCTGAGGGTGCCAGGCCTGACAGCCCCTCTCCCTCCACAGGACCACCAGCCCTGGGAACCCGGGGTCCTGGGGGCAGGGTCCCAGTGTCTCCCTCCCCAAAGGTTCTATACACCCCTCCCCTCCCCGGTGGCCACTCCATGCATGCTGGCCTCCAGGGACAGGCAGGCCAACGGTGTGAAGGAAATCATCTCGCTCAGGCCTGCAACCAGGGACAAATGCCACGGGAGCCTCCAGGAAGGCCACCGAGCCCGAGCCCAGCCTTCATGTGCCCACACCCACCCACGGCATAGATGGGTCATGGCGTCCCCAGCCTCCAGCAGCTGCAGGGACCTTGCAGAGCCACCAGCCACCTCCGCCCAGCTCCCTGCCAGCCCCTGGCCAGGCCCCCGCCTGTGTGTGCTTGCCTTGAGGAGCAGCCCAGCTGGGGACCCCCGGCTGCAGGACGGTGACCTGGGAGTACAAGGTGAGGCCACCGTGCAGGGTGCCAGCTCCAAGCAGGTCATGGGGACGAGGGCTGCGGCCATCAGGAAGCCCTGCATGCACACCTTGGACACACGGCCCCTGAGGGCCAGTTCACCTTAGTGCGCCTCATTCTCCTGCACAAGAGAGCCCCCATCCTTTCTTCACAAGGCTTTTGTGGGAGCGGAGGTGGCATTGCCCAGTGCCTTCTCCCTTTCCCAGGCAGCGGGACCCCGAGTTTGCTGACCGGCACCACCAAGCCCAGGCAGGCATCAAGAGTGAGAGTCTGGGAGGGGGGCAGGGGCCCCGGGGTGGGGACTGAGAGGGCAGAGAACCTCCCCCAGCACTCGGCGTGCGTCCGTAGTGAAGGAGTGTCACCTGAGCCCCCGCTGTTGCTCAATCGACTTCCCAAGAACAGAGAGAAAAGGGAACTTCCAGGGCGGCCCAGGCCTCCGGGGGTTCCCACCCCATTTTTAGCTGAAAGCACTGAGGCAGAGCTCCCCCTACCCAGGCTCCATTGCCTGGCATAAAAATAACCACCATGGTTACTGATCATCTGGGAGCTATCCAGGAACGCGACAGGGAGCCGGATGGGCCACACCAGCCATAGGCACCACATGGAGAACCCGGCACTTCAGGTATCCCAGGCCACAGGGGACCCAGTCGAGGGGCTGGCCCAGGCCACAGGGAACCCAGTCGAGGGGCTGGCCCAGGCAGCAGTGAGGGAGCGGCTGCCTGGGCCCCTGACCGGGAGGGGACTCCTGGGCCACCCTCACAGCATAAACCAAGCTTCTTGGTCACTGCACGGACTCTAGGCACCCCTTCCCCGCGTGGGGACACAGGAAAGCTAGAAACAGCCTCACGCCAACCTGGAGAAGGCAAGGGCCTGGGACAGAGCTGGGCCCAAGACTAAAAAGGTCAGAGGCCCCACGCTGGGCAGGGCTAGGCTGGGTGCAGACTGCCACCCCCAGGACAGGGACAGCCAGCCCAGAGCTGGGAGGGAGGGTGGGTAGGCGGCAGCAGGGATCTGTCCTGAGCTGCACTGCATGACTGGCGGATCTGGGCAAGTCGGAGGGGGATGGACTGAGTGGACTCGACAGACAGGGACTGAGTGGGGCTTGGCTGAGTGGACTAGACAGGCAGAACAGACTGAGCTGAGGCAAGCTGGGTGGGCTGAGAGGGCTACCCTGTCCCTTTAGAGGATAGGCTGGCCAAGCTGAGCTGTACTGAGCCAGGGCAATCGGGGCTGGCCCGGGCCAGGTGGGTTTAGCTGAGTTGAGTGGGTGGACTGGGTAGAGTGAAATGATCTACCCTCAGTTGAGCCAGGTTTGAGCTGGGTTATTCTAAGCCCTAAGTTGGACTGAGCTGGGCTGAGCTGGACTTATCTGGGGGGCAAGGCAAAATCAGGCTGAGCTGAGGTGGCCTGCACTGAGTGGTCCAGGATTGGGTTAAGCTCAAGTAGGCTGACCTGGACTCGACTGAAATAAGCTGGACCGACACAGGAGTAGGGACAAGCTACAGTTCTCTACCTAGGATACAAGGGGTGTTCGTGGACTATCTAGACTGAATGACACCAAGCTAGGGTATTACCTGCTGAGCTTACCTGAGCTGGCCTGGGCTTAGCAGGGCTGCACTGAGCCGGGCTGAGCTGAGCTGAACAGACCTGAGCCAAGCTTAGCTGGTTAGGCTAAGTTGGGCTGAGCTAAATTGGATTGAGCTGAGGAGGGCTAGGCTGGATGAGAGACCTGATGATGGACAGGGTTAAAAGCTGGAGTGAGCAGGGCTTAAATTATTGAACTAAATTGGGCTGGGGTGATCTAAGTGAGTTCAGCTGGGATGAGCTGGGCTGGGCTGAAGTGTGCCAAAGTGAACTGGGCTAAACTAGGCTCACCTGAGTGGACTAAGCTGGGCTGGGCTCAACTGGGTTCAGCTGAACTGTGCTGGGTTAGACTAAACTGGGTTCAGCTGGGCTGAGTCAAGCTGAACTGGACTAAGGTGGCCTGGCCTGGCCTGAGCTGTGATTGGAAGGGCTGAGCTGAGCTGAGCTGGGATGAGCTGGACAGACCTGAGCCAAGCTCAGCTGGTTGGGCTAAGCTGAGCTAAGCTAAATCGGGTTGACCTGTGGAGGGCTAGGCTGAGTGAGGGATCTGAGATGGACAGGGTTAGAAGCTGGACTGAGCTGGGGTTAGATTGCTGAAGTGAGTTGAGGTGGGGTGAGCTAAACTGGATTTAGCTGGGATGAGCTGATCTGAGCTGGGCTGAACCAGGCTAGCCCTGAGTGGGCTGGGCTGGGCTGGGCTAACCTAGGTTCCGCTAGGCTCATATGCACTGGGCCAAGCTAAAGTGAACTGAACTGAGCTGAGCTGCGCCAAACTGGGTTCAGCTGGGCTGGGCTGAACTGACCAGAAGCGGACCTGGATGGGCTTAGCTGGGCTGAACTAGGCTAGCCTGAGCGGGCTGAGCTAGGTTGGACTGGGGTGGGGTGAGGTGGGGTGAGCTGAGCTGAGCTGGGCTGGGCTAGGCTAACCTAACCCAACCTAACCTGGGTTCAGCTGGCCTAGGTTGGGCTGGGCTGGGCTAAACTGGGTTCACCTAAGATGTGCTAATATGGGCTGGGCTGGGTCAGGTTGAGGTTAACTGAACTGGGCTGACCTGGGCTGGGCTCAATTGAGTTCACATGGGCTGGGCTGGCCTGGTCTAAACTGGGTTTGGCTGGGCCAGGCCAACTGGACTGACGTGGATGCAGCAGAGCTGAGCTGAGCTGAGCTGGCCTGGCTGGGCCTAAGCTGTGACTAGAAGACCTGGGCTGAGCTGGACAGACCTGAGCCAAGCTTAGCTGGTTGGGCTAAGCTGGGTTGAGCTAAATTGGGTTGAGCTGGGGAGGGCTAGGCTGAGTGAGTTAACTGAGATGGACGGGGTAGAAGCTGGAGTGAGCTGGGCTTAGATTATTGAACTGAATTGGGCTAGGGTGATCTAAACTGGGGTCTGCTGGGATGAGCTGACTGGGGCTGGGCTGAAATAGGCTAGCCCTGAGTGGGCTGGGCTGGACTAACCTAGGTTCAGCTGGGCTCATATGGGCTGGGCCAGGCAAAAGTGAACTGAACTGAGCTGAGATGTGCTAAACTGGCTTCAGCTGGGCTGAACTAAGCTAGCCCAAGCGGGCTAAGCTAGGTTGAACTGGGGCGAGCTGGGCTAACTTAACCTGGGTTCAGCTGGCCTAGGTTGGGCTGGGCTGGGCTACACTGGGTTCAGCTGAGATGTGCTCATATGGGCTGGGCTGGGTCAGGTTGAGGTTAACTGAACTGGGATGAGCTGAGCTGGGCTCAACAGAGTTCACATGGGCTGGGCTGGGCTGGGCTGGCCTGGCCTAAATTGGGTTTGGCTGGGCCGGGCCAACTGGGCTGAGGTAGATGGAGCTGAGCTGGCCTGGCTTGAGCTGTGACTGGAAGACCTGGGCTGAGCTGGACTGTCCTAAGCCAAGCTTAGCTAGTTGGGCTAAGCTGGGTTGAGCTCAATTGGGTTGAGCTGGGGAGGGCTAGGTTGGGTGAGGGACCTGTGAGATGAACAGGGTTAGAAGCTGGACTGAGCTGGGCTTAGATTGCTGAACTGAGTTGAGCTAAACAGGGTTTAGCTGGGATGAGCTGATCTGGGCTGGGCTGAACTGAACTGTGCCAAAGGGAACTGGACTGAACTAAGCTAGCCCTGAGTGGGCTGGGCTGGGCTGGGCTAACCAAGGTTCAGCTGGGCTCACATGGGCTGGGCCCGACTAAGATGAACTAAAGTGAGCTGAGCTGTGCTAAACTGGGTTCAGCTGGGCTCATATGGGCTGGGCCAGGCTAAGGTGAACTGAACTAAGCCGAGCTGTGCTAAACTGGGTTCAGTTGGGCTGGGGTGGGCTGAACTGACCAGAATTGAACTGGGCTGAACTAGGCTAGCCTGAGCGGGCTAAGCTAGGTTGGACTGGGGTGAGCTAGGTTGGACTGGGGTGAGCTGGGCTGGGCTGGGCTAGGCTAGGCTAAGCTAACCTAACCTGGGTTCAGCTGGCCTAGGTTGGGCTGGGCTAAACTGAGTTCAGCTGAGATGTGCTAATATGGGCTGGGCTGGGTCAGGTTGAGGTTAACTTAACCGGGCTGACCTGAGCTGGGTTCAGCTGAGTTCACATGGACTGGGCTGGCCTGGTCTAAACAGGGTTTGGCTGGGCCAGGCCAGCTGGGCTGAGGTGGATGGAGCTGGGCTGGACTGAGCTGGACAGACCTGAGCCAAGCTTAGCTGGTTGGGCTGACTAAGCTGGGTTGAGCTAAATTGGGTTGAGCTGGGGAGGGCTAGGCTGGGTGAGTGACCTGAGATGGACAGGGCAGGAGAAGCTGGAGTGAGTTGGGCTTAGATTATTGAACTGAATTGGGCTGGGGTGATCTAAACTGGGTTCTGCTGGGATAAGCTGATCTTGGCTGGGCTGAACTGAGCAGAGCTGAACATAGGTGGGCTGGGCTAAACTGGGCTGAACTGGGCTGCTGGGCTGGACTGGGTAAGCTGGGCTGAGCTGAGCGAGGCTAAACTGAGTTGGGATGGGCTAGGCTGGGCCAAACTGGGTTCAGCTGAGATGGGCTAATATGCGCTGGGCTGGGTCAGGCTGAGCTCATCTGAACTGGGCTGTGCTGGACTGGGCTGAGCTGGACTGAACTGTATTCAGCTGGGCTGGCCTGGGCTAAATGGAGTTCAGCTGGGCTGGGCTGGGCTGAGCTGAGTAGGATTAGTTGAGCTGGTCATAACTAGATTTAATTAGCTAGGCTAGACTTAGCTGACTAAGCTGGTCTGGACTGTATTCATCTGTGTGAAGTTGGGGTGAGGTGGCTATTTTAAGTCCAGCTTTGCTGAGCTAAACTGGACTGGGCTAAATTGAGCTGGACTGACCATTCTCACCTGGCTGACTAAGAGGAGCTGAGACAGAAGCAAGCTGGTTGAGCTGGCTGGACTGAAATAAGAGTTTGCTGCCTGCGAGGGGAGGTCCTGGGCTGACCTGGGCCAGGCTGAACCAGGTTGGCCTAAAGTGCACTTCGGAGGGTGACACCTGCAGTGGGCCAGTCTCAGCTGAACTTGGCTGTCCCGGTGGGCAGAGTGGGACTGGATACTATGATTTTCGGGGTGCCTAGGGCAGACTTCAAGACCAAGCTAAACTGGGCTCCAGGGGCAGGATGGGCTGGCGACTTGGGGCTCCGGGCCAGGGCTCCGGGCCACGCTGTGCAGACCACAATGTCTGGGCCAGGGTTCTGTTGTGGGAGGGACTGCCCTTGGCATCAGGGCAAGTCTCCCCGCCCTCCCCTAGAGGTCAGGAGTAGGCAGAGCACCATGGGCGTCTGGCAGGTCAGGGGAGGGCTGCTGCATTGGGGAGATGGGGGCTCGGCACTCGAGAGCCCGAGGGGCTGAGACCACAGCCTCGGGGGATGGGAGTCGGGGTTGGAGGGCAGGCAGACCATCCACCATGAGCCCAGAGAGAGTGAAGGGGGAGGGCTCTGGTGTTCCACGTCCCATGGGGTCCCCGGGTTTCAGCCTAGGGGCATGGCCCAGTGCCTCTGCTTCTGAGTGCCCACGCTGCAGCGCCTTGATGGGGACGCTGGGGTCATCCTGGAGGCACCCTCTTCCTGAGCCCATCCTGAGGATAGTGGCTGAGCAACAGCTTCTGGTGGGGGAACGGCGGCCCTGGGAGGTGCCCTGGGCCGGGGGCTTGTGGGGATAAAGGCCCGAAATGAGCCTGGCCATCTGGATCCCTGGGCTGCCACGGGGTCCCTAGCTCCTCCATCCAGACCCCCAGGCCGGATGGGCCCTGGCCCGAGGCTGGCACTGACTAGGTTCTGTCTTCACAGCCTCCATACAGAGCCCCTTCGTCTTCCCCTTGATCCCCTGCTGCAAACACATTCTCTCCAATGCCACCTCCGTGACCCTGGGCTGCCTGGCCACGGGCTACTTCCCGGAGCCGGTGATGGTGACCTGGGACGCAGGTTCCCTCAACAGGAGCACTATGACCTTACCAGCCACCACCTTCACGCCCTCCGGTCACTATGCCACCATCAGCTTGCTGACCGTCTCGGGTGCGTCGGCCAAGCAGATGTTCACCTGCCGTGTGGTGCACACTCCATCGTCCGCAGACAAAGAGGTCAACAAAACCTTTGGCGGTAAGAGAGGGCCAAGCTCAGAGACCACAGTTTCCAGGAGTGCCAGGCTGAGGGCTGGCAGAGCGGGCAGGGGGTGAGTGGGAACACCCAGCATGCTTGGGGACCCGGGCCAGGAATGTGGGGACAAGAGGGAGGGTGCACAGAGCCCAGGGAGGCCAACAACCCTCATGACCATCAGCTCTCCCCCAGTCTGCTCCAGGGACTTCACCCCACCAACCGTGAAGATCTTACAGTCATCCTGTGATGGCGGTGGGCACTTTCCCCCGACCGTCCAGCTCCTGTGCCTCATCTCCGGGTACACCCCAGGGGCCATCAACGTCACCTGGCTGGAGAACGGGCAGGTCATGGAAGTGAACTCGCCCACCCCTCCTGCCACGCAGGAGGGTGAGCTGGCCTCCACACAAAGTGAGCTCACCCTCGCCCAGAAGCACTGGCTGTCGGACCGCACTTACACCTGCCAGGTCACCTATCAAGGTGAAACCTTTGAGGACAGCACCAAGAAGTGTGCGGGTACGTTCCCACCTTCCCTGGTGGCTGCCACAGAGGCCAGAGAAGGTGGCGGGCGGGCCTCACACAGTCCTCCGGTGTACCACAGATTCCAACCCGAGAGGGGTCAGTGCCTACCTAAGCCGGCCCAGCCCGTTCGACCTGTTCATCAGCAAGTCGCCCACGATCACCTGTCTGGTAGTGGACCTGGCACCCAGCAAGGGGACTGTGAATCTGACCTGGTCCCGGGCCAGTGGGAAGCCCGTGCCCCAGGTCACCCCAAGGGAGCAGAAGCAGCACAATGGCACGTTAACTGTCACGTCCGTCCTGCCGGTGGTCACCCAAGACTGGATTGAGGGGGAGACCTACCAGTGCAGGGTGACCCACCCCCACCTCCCCAGGGCCCTCGTGCGGTCCACGACCAAGACCAGCGGTGAGCCACAGGCAGGCCAGGGTCGTGGGGAGGAGGGAGGGAGCGAGCGAGCGGAGCCTGGGCTTGACCCCACGTCTGACCACAGGCCCGCGTGCTGCCCCGGAAGTCTATGTGTTTGCAACGCCAGAGAAGCTGGAGAGCCGGGACAAGCGCACCCTCGGCTGCCTGATCCAGAACTTCATGCCTGAGGACATATCGGTGCAGTGGCTGCACAACGAGGTGCAGCTCCCGGACGCCAGGCACAGCATGACGCAGCCCCGCAAGACCAAGGGCTCCGGCTTCTTCGTCTTCAGCCGCCTGGAGGTGACCAAGACCGAATGGGAGCAGAAAGACGAGTTCATCTGCCGTGCAGTCCATGAGGCAGTGAGCCCCTCATGGATCGTCCAGAAAGCGGTGTCTGTAAATCCCGGTAAATGATGCACTCCTGCCTCCCTCCCTCTCAGGGCTCCATCCAGCTGTGCAGTGGGGAGGGAGGCCAGACCTTCTGTCCACTGTTGCAACCACCCCAGGAAGCCACCCCCAATAAACTGTGCCTGCTCAGAGCCCTGGGTACACCCGTTCTTGGCAGCGGGCAGGGCTGTGGGCAGGGGCATCTTGGCACAGAGGAATGGGCCCCCCAGGAGGGGCAGTGGGAAGAGGTGGGCAGGGCTGAGTCCCCCCAGGAGAGGTGGTGGGAGGAGGTGGGCAGGGCTGAGGCACCGTTTCATCCGTTTGTCTTCGTGTCAAGGGTATTTGTCAAACAGTGTATCTGCAGGGACTCATCACAGATACCCTGGGCCCTCTCTGCCCCTACTCTGGGTTCACCCCCTCCAAGGAGTCCAAAGACCCACGGGAGGTCCTCAGGGAAGGGGGCAAGGGAGCCCGGCCGCCACGGCCCTCTCTCTTGGGGACTTGGCTTCTACCCCCCTGGACAGGAGCCCCTGAACCCCTAGGTGTAGATGGGCACACAGGCCCCTCCAGGTGGAAAAACAGCCCTAAGTGAAACCCCCACACAGGCACACAGGACCCCATACAGCCCTCCCCCAAGTCTGTGCCACTGCGGTTCGCCTCTGCCCTGCCCCGCCTTGCAGAGCCCCAGCACAGGGGCCAACGGGGCCGAGCCCACTCACACCCCACAGCCTCCACCACCCTGCCCTGTGGGCACACCAGGCCCAGGTCAGCACCCAGGCCCCTCTCCTACTGCCCCTCCCCTGCCCCTCGGTCCATCCTGAGTCGGCCCCCAGGGAACTGCCAGCCTCACACACCCAGTCACACCCAGTCACGCCCACTCAAGGCACAGTTGTGCATGTACCAGGCCCCATAGCAACTCCACAGCGCCCTGCACCACCACCAGGATGCCAAAGGCACCCCACACATGGTCACAGGTGGCCCACACTCCGCCTCCCATGCTGCCTCCAGCCAGGCTACTCCCAAGCACCTCCTCTGAGTCATACCTGGGCCACTGGATCCCAGACAGAAATGGAGGCCTCACATGGTGTCCTCCAGTCCAACCCTCCCTGTCACCCTGTCAAACACAGGATGGATGCACCCCAGGACCTGGGCTCCATCCCACTCCCCCTCTCACCCACACCAGAATCCCAGAGCAGGCTACATGCCCCTCCCAGGCCTCAAACCCACGGGTGCATCTGACACCCCCAATCCAAACGCTCCCCGTGGTCATGCATACCAAGTGCACAGCACCCACCAAATCCACACAGAAACACAGGCGCTGGGCACCCCGTGAGCACAAAGC
Organism: Piliocolobus tephrosceles; assembly: GCF_002776525.5. Taxonomy (NCBI): domain Eukaryota; kingdom Metazoa; phylum Chordata; class Mammalia; order Primates; family Cercopithecidae; genus Piliocolobus; species Piliocolobus tephrosceles. The sequence continues at coordinate 10,189 of NW_022324278.1, forward strand.
CCCTCCATGTCTGAAGACAGTCCCTGCACACCGCCACAGCCATGCACTCACCTTCACTCATCCCGGCCCATCTGCACCCAGCTCCGGGCCGGGAGCAGCAGAAAGAGGTGTAAGGGGCCGAGGCTGGACCTGCGCCTGCTGGTGGCCCGTGACCAGCAGGCAACTCAGGGCATTGGGGAAGGGAGTGGAGGGGACCCAGGGCAAGAGGAGCCAGAGGGACCAGGCTGGTAGGCGGGGCCGGGCCAGGGTAGGGCCAGGATAGGGCCAGGAGGCCGCTCTGGACTCCCACAGGCCTGGGCTCATAGTCCACACCAGGACAGCCCCTCAGAGCACCCACGCAGTGAGTCCCAGGTCTTGGGAGCCAGGCTGCAGAGCTCACGCATCCTCCCGAGAGCCCTGAGTGAGGGGCCACTCCTGTGCCAAGGTGCTGGGTCCTTCTCTGGGGAGGCGGTGGGGTCTAGAGAGAGGAGGAGTAGAGGTAACCCGAGAAGCCGTAAGGAGCAGAGGGAAAATGGGGCCAGAGTGGGGGCCCACAGACGAGAGGTCAGGAGTGGTCAGCCTGGTCCTGGGCTGTTGACTGACTCGGGACCTGGGTCCCCACCCTCAGGGTTGGCTGGCGGCTCTGCGCAGTCGCAGAGGGCCCCGGATAGGGTACTCTGCCACTCCGAACAGCAGCAAGGGCTGCCGAGAGCAGCAAGGGGCTCTGTCCCCGACCACCGCGGCCACTGTGGAGCCGGGAGGGCTGACTGGCCAGGTCTCCCAGAGCTGGACGTGTGCGTGGACGAGGCTGAGAGTGAGACACTGTGGACGTGGACTGGCCTCTGCATCTTCGCCACACTCTTCCTGCTCAGTGTGAGCTACAGCGCTGCCATCACACTCCTCACGGTGGGCACCCACCTCCAGGGGCCAGGCCAGGGCAGGGGGCTGGGCAGAGCCAGCAGAGCGCCCTGACCCACGCCCTCCCCTCAGGTGCAGCGGTTCCTCTCAGCCACGCGGCAGGGGAGGCCCCAGACCTCCCTCGACTACACCAACATCCTCCAGCCCCACGCCTAGGCCGCGGGCCACTCGCGCTCCACCAGGCCTAGCTGCTTCTCTGCCGGCACCTGAGCCTCCCTCGGGCTGTGCCCTGCCCTGGGTGGGAAAAGGGAAGAAGACAAGAAAAGGGGGCGCAAGGTCGCTACTGTGGGCTGATGGCCAGTGAATCTGAGCCCAGAGGGGCCCGCTCAGCCGCAAGGTTAAAGGTGCCGACAGAACCACCAGTCGCAGCCCCCACCCCAAAGCAGTGTCCGTCCCTTCAACGGAGTCATCGAGGAGGGGGTGGCTGCTGGCCGTTGTGAGCTCATCCCAGGCCCCTGGGTCTCAGGGTCACTCCCATTCTGACTGTACAGTCACCAAAAGCCAAGGAGGGCCCAGCACCCAGCCCAGGACACAGCTGAGTCTGCG
>NW_022324279.1:0-11634 GCF_002776525.5 Piliocolobus tephrosceles
CGCAGACTCAGCTGTGTCCTGGGCTGGGTGCTGGGCCCTCCTTGGCTTTTGGTGACTGTACAGTCAGAATGGGAGTGACCCTGAGACCCAGGGGCCTGGGATGAGCTCACAACGGCCAGCAGCCACCCCCTCCTCGATGACTCCGTTGAAGGGACGGACACTGCTTTGGGGTGGGGGCTGCGACTGGTGGTTCTGTCGGCACCTTTAACCTTGCGGCTGAGCGGGCCCCTCTGGGCTCAGATTCACTGGCCATCAGCCCACAGTAGCGACCTTGCGCCCCCTTTTCTTGTCTTCTTCCCTTTTCCCACCCAGGGCAGGGCACAGCCCGAGGGAGGCTCAGGTGCCGGCAGAGAAGCAGCTAGGCCTGGTGGAGCGCGAGTGGCCCGCGGCCTAGGCGTGGGGCTGGAGGATGTTGGTGTAGTCGAGGGAGGTCTGGGGCCTCCCCTGCCGCGTGGCTGAGAGGAACCGCTGCACCTGAGGGGAGGGCGTGGGTCAGGGCGCTCTGCTGGCTCTGCCCAGCCCCCTGCCCTGGCCTGGCCCCTGGAGGTGGGTGCCCACCGTGAGGAGTGTGATGGCAGCGCTGTAGCTCACACTGAGCAGGAAGAGTGTGGCGAAGATGCAGAGGCCAGTCCACGTCCACAGTGTCTCACTCTCAGCCTCGTCCACGCACACGTCCAGCTCTGGGAGACCTGGCCAGTCAGCCCTCCCGGCTCCACAGTGGCCGCGGTGGTCGGGGACAGAGCCCCTTGCTGCTCTCGGCAGCCCTTGCTGCTGTTCGGAGTGGCAGAGTACCCTATCCGGGGCCCTCTGCGACTGCGCAGAGCCGCCAGCCAACCCTGAGGGTGGGGACCCAGGTCCCGAGTCAGTCAACAGCCCAGGACCAGGCTGACCACTCCTGACCTCTCGTCTGTGGGCCCCCACTCTGGCCCCATTTTCCCTCTGCTCCTTACGGCTTCTCGGGTTACCTCTACTCCTCCTCTCTCTAGACCCCACCGCCTCCCCAGAGAAGGACCCAGCACCTTGGCACAGGAGTGGCCCCTCACTCAGGGCTCTCGGGAGGATGCGTGAGCTCTGCAGCCTGGCTCCCAAGACCTGGGACTCACTGCGTGGGTGCTCTGAGGGGCTGTCCTGGTGTGGACTATGAGCCCAGGCCTGTGGGAGTCCAGAGCGGCCTCCTGGCCCTATCCTGGCCCTACCCTGGCCCGGCCCCGCCTACCAGCCTGGTCCCTCTGGCTCCTCTTGCCCTGGGTCCCCTCCACTCCCTTCCCCAATGCCCTGAGTTGCCTGCTGGTCACGGGCCACCAGCAGGCGCAGGTCCAGCCTCGGCCCCTTACACCTCTTTCTGCTGCTCCCGGCCCGGAGCTGGGTGCAGATGGGCCGGGATGAGTGAAGGTGAGTGCATGGCTGTGGCGGTGTGCAGGGACTGTCTTCAGACATGGAGGGGCTTTGTGCTCACGGGGTGCCCAGCGCCTGTGTTTCTGTGTGGATTTGGTGGGTGCTGTGCACTTGGTATGCATGACCACGGGGAGCGTTTGGATTGGGGGTGTCAGATGCACCCGTGGGTTTGAGGCCTGGGAGGGGCATGTAGCCTGCTCTGGGATTCTGGTGTGGGTGAGAGGGGGAGTGGGATGGAGCCCAGGTCCTGGGGTGCATCCATCCTGTGTTTGACAGGGTGACAGGGAGGGTTGGACTGGAGGACACCATGTGAGGCCTCCATTTCTGTCTGGGATCCAGTGGCCCAGGTATGACTCAGAGGAGGTGCTTGGGAGTAGCCTGGCTGGAGGCAGCATGGGAGGCGGAGTGTGGGCCACCTGTGACCATGTGTGGGGTGCCTTTGGCATCCTGGTGGTGGTGCAGGGCGCTGTGGAGTTGCTATGGGGCCTGGTACATGCACAACTGTGCCTTGAGTGGGCGTGACTGGGTGTGACTGGGTGTGTGAGGCTGGCAGTTCCCTGGGGGCCGACTCAGGATGGACCGAGGGGCAGGGGAGGGGCAGTAGGAGAGGGGCCTGGGTGCTGACCTGGGCCTGGTGTGCCCACAGGGCAGGGTGGTGGAGGCTGTGGGGTGTGAGTGGGCTCGGCCCCGTTGGCCCCTGTGCTGGGGCTCTGCAAGGCGGGGCAGGGCAGAGGCGAACCGCAGTGGCACAGACTTGGGGGAGGGCTGTATGGGGTCCTGTGTGCCTGTGTGGGGGTTTCACTTAGGGCTGTTTTTCCACCTGGAGGGGCCTGTGTGCCCATCTACACCTAGGGGTTCAGGGGCTCCTGTCCAGGGGGGTAGAAGCCAAGTCCCCAAGAGAGAGGGCCGTGGCGGCCGGGCTCCCTTGCCCCCTTCCCTGAGGACCTCCCGTGGGTCTTTGGACTCCTTGGAGGGGGTGAACCCAGAGTAGGGGCAGAGAGGGCCCAGGGTATCTGTGATGAGTCCCTGCAGATACACTGTTTGACAAATACCCCTGACACGAAGACAAACGGATGAAACGGTGCCTCAGCCCTGCCCACCTCCTCCCACCACCTCTCCTGGGGGGACTCAGCCCTGCCCACCTCTTCCCACTGCCCCTCCTGGGGGGCCCATTCCTCTGTGCCAAGATGCCCCTGCCCACAGCCCTGCCCGCTGCCAAGAATGGGTGTACCCAGGGCTCTGAGCAGGCACAGTTTATTGGGGGTGGCTTCCTGGGGTGGTTGCAACAGTGGACAGAAGGTCTGGCCTCCCTCCCCACTGCACAGCTGGATGGAGCCCTGAGAGGGAGGGAGGCAGGAGTGCATCATTTACCGGGATTTACAGACACCGCTTTCTGGACGATCCATGAGGGGCTCACTGCCTCATGGACTGCACGGCAGATGAACTCGTCTTTCTGCTCCCATTCGGTCTTGGTCACCTCCAGGCGGCTGAAGACGAAGAAGCCGGAGCCCTTGGTCTTGCGGGGCTGCGTCATGCTGTGCCTGGCGTCCGGGAGCTGCACCTCGTTGTGCAGCCACTGCACCGATATGTCCTCAGGCATGAAGTTCTGGATCAGGCAGCCGAGGGTGCGCTTGTCCCGGCTCTCCAGCTTCTCTGGTGTTGCAAACACATAGACTTCCGGGGCAGCACGCGGGCCTGTGGTCAGACGTGGGGTCAAGCCCAGGCTCCGCTCGCTCGCTCCCTCCCTCCTCCCCACGACCCTGGCCTGCCTGTGGCTCACCGCTGGTCTTGGTCGTGGACCGCACGAGGGCCCTGGGGAGGTGGGGGTGGGTCACCCTGCACTGGTAGGTCTCCCCCTCAATCCAGTCTTGGGTGACCACCGGCAGGACGGACGTGACAGTTAACGTGCCATTGTGCTGCTTCTGCTCCCTTGGGGTGACCTGGGGCACGGGCTTCCCACTGGCCCGGGACCAGGTCAGATTCACAGTCCCCTTGCTGGGTGCCAGGTCCACTACCAGACAGGTGATCGTGGGCGACTTGCTGATGAACAGGTCGAACGGGCTGGGCCGGCTTAGGTAGGCACTGACCCCTCTCGGGTTGGAATCTGTGGTACACCGGAGGACTGTGTGAGGCCCGCCCGCCACCTTCTCTGGCCTCTGTGGCAGCCACCAGGGAAGGTGGGAACGTACCCGCACACTTCTTGGTGCTGTCCTCAAAGGTTTCACCTTGATAGGTGACCTGGCAGGTGTAAGTGCGGTCCGACAGCCAGTGCTTCTGGGCGAGGGTGAGCTCACTTTGTGTGGAGGCCAGCTCACCCTCCTGCGTGGCAGGAGGGGTGGGCGAGTTCACTTCCATGACCTGCCCGTTCTCCAGCCAGGTGACGTTGATGGCCCCTGGGGTGTACTCGGAGATGAGGCACAGGAGCTGGACGGTCGGGGGAAAGTGCCCACCGCCATCACAGGATGACTGTAAGATCTTCACGGTTGGTGGGGTGAAGTCCCTGGAGCAGACTGGGGGAGAGCTGATGGTCATGAGGGTTGTTGGCCTCCCTGGGCTCTGTGCACCCTCCCTCTTGTCCCCACATTCCTGGCCCGGGTCCCCAAGCATGCTGGGTGTTCCCACTCACCCCCTGCCCGCTCTGCCAGCCCTCAGCCTGGCACTCCTGGAAACTGTGGTCTCTGAGCTTGGCCCTCTCTTACCGCCAAAGGTTTTGTTGACCTCTTTGTCTGCGGACGATGGAGTGTGCACCACACGGCAGGTGAACATCTGCTTGGCCGACGCACCCGAGACGGTCAGCAAGCTGATGGTGGCATAGTGACCGGAGGGCGTGAAGGTGGTGGCTGGTAAGGTCATAGTGCTCCTGTTGAGGGAACCTGCGTCCCAGGTCACCATCACCGGCTCCGGGAAGTAGCCCGTGGCCAGGCAGCCCAGGGTCACGGAGGTGGCATTGGAGAGAATGTGTTTGCAGCAGGGGATCAAGGGGAAGACGAAGGGGCTCTGTATGGAGGCTGTGAAGACAGAACCTAGTCAGTGCCAGCCTCGGGCCAGGGCCCATCCGGCCTGGGGGTCTGGATGGAGGAGCTAGGGACCCCGTGGCAGCCCAGGGATCCAGATGGCCAGGCTCATTTCGGGCCTTTATCCCCACAAGCCCCCGGCCCAGGGCACCTCCCAGGGCCGCCGTTCCCCCACCAGAAGCTGTTGCTCAGCCACTATCCTCAGGATGGGCTCAGGAAGAGGGTGCCTCCAGGATGACCCCAGCGTCCCCATCAAGGCGCTGCAGCGTGGGCACTCAGAAGCAGAGGCACTGGGCCATGCCCCTAGGCTGAAACCCGGGGACCCCATGGGACGTGGAACACCAGAGCCCTCCCCCTTCACTCTCTCTGGGCTCATGGTGGATGGTCTGCCTGCCCTCCAACCCCGACTCCCATCCCCCGAGGCTGTGGTCTCAGCCCCTCGGGCTCTCGAGTGCCGAGCCCCCATCTCCCCAATGCAGCAGCCCTCCCCTGACCTGCCAGACGCCCATGGTGCTCTGCCTACTCCTGACCTCTAGGGGAGGGCGGGGAGACTTGCCCTGATGCCAAGGGCAGTCCCTCCCACAACAGAACCCTGGCCCAGACATTGTGGTCTGCACAGCGTGGCCCGGAGCCCTGGCCCGGAGCCCCAAGTCGCCAGCCCATCCTGCCCCTGGAGCCCAGTTTAGCTTGGTCTTGAAGTCTGCCCTAGGCACCCCGAAAATCATAGTATCCAGTCCCACTCTGCCCACCGGGACAGCCAAGTTCAGCTGAGACTGGCCCACTGCAGGTGTCACCCTCCGAAGTGCACTTTAGGCCAACCTGGTTCAGCCTGGCCCAGGTCAGCCCAGGACCTCCCCTCGCAGGCAGCAAACTCTTATTTCAGTCCAGCCAGCTCAACCAGCTTGCTTCTGTCTCAGCTCCTCTTAGTCAGCCAGGTGAGAATGGTCAGTCCAGCTCAATTTAGCCCAGTCCAGTTTAGCTCAGCAAAGCTGGACTTAAAATAGCCACCTCACCCCAACTTCACACAGATGAATACAGTCCAGATCAGCTTAGTCAGCTAAGTCTAGCCTAGCTAATTAAATCTAGTTATGACCAGCTCAACTAATCCTACTCAGCTCAGCCCAGCCCAGCCCAGCTGAACTCCATTTAGCCCAGGCCAGCCCAGCTGAATACAGTTCAGTCCAGCTCAGCCCAGTCCAGCACAGCCCAGTTCAGATGAGCTCAGCCTGACCCAGCCCAGCGCATATTAGCCCATCTCAGCTGAACCCAGTTTGGCCCAGCCTAGCCCATCCCAACTCAGTTTAGCCTCGCTCAGCTCAGCCCAGCTTACCCAGTCCAGCCCAGCAGCCCAGTTCAGCCCAGTTTAGCCCAGCCCACCTATGTTCAGCTCTGCTCAGTTCAGCCCAGCCAAGATCAGCTTATCCCAGCAGAACCCAGTTTAGATCACCCCAGCCCAATTCAGTTCAATAATCTAAGCCCAACTCACTCCAGCTTCTCCTGCCCTGTCCATCTCAGGTCACTCACCCAGCCTAGCCCTCCCCAGCTCAACCCAATTTAGCTCAACCCAGCTTAGTCAGCCCAACCAGCTAAGCTTGGCTCAGGTCTGTCCAGCTCAGTCCAGCCCAGCTCCATCCACCTCAGCCCAGCTGGCCTGGCCCAGCCAAACCCTGTTTAGACCAGGCCAGCCCAGTCCATGTGAACTCAGCTGAACCCAGCTCAGGTCAGCCCGGTTAAGTTAACCTCAACCTGACCCAGCCCAGCCCATATTAGCACATCTCAGCTGAACTCAGTTTAGCCCAGCCCAACCTAGGCCAGCTGAACCCAGGTTAGGTTAGCTTAGCCTAGCCTAGCCCAGCCCAGCCCAGCTCACCCCAGTCCAACCTAGCTCACCCCAGTCCAACCTAGCTTAGCCCGCTCAGGCTAGCCTAGTTCAGCCCAGTTCAATTCTGGTCAGTTCAGCCCACCCCAGCCCAACTGAACCCAGTTTAGCACAGCTCGGCTTAGTTCAGTTCACCTTAGCCTGGCCCAGCCCATATGAGCCCAGCTGAACCCAGTTTAGCACAGCTCAGCTCACTTTAGTTCATCTTAGTCGGGCCCAGCCCATGTGAGCCCAGCTGAACCTTGGTTAGCCCAGCCCAGCCCAGCCCACTCAGGGCTAGCTTAGTTCAGTCCAGTTCCCTTTGGCACAGTTCAGTTCAGCCCAGCCCAGATCAGCTCATCCCAGCTAAACCCTGTTTAGCTCAACTCAGTTCAGCAATCTAAGCCCAGCTCAGTCCAGCTTCTAACCCTGTTCATCTCACAGGTCCCTCACCCAACCTAGCCCTCCCCAGCTCAACCCAATTGAGCTCAACCCAGCTTAGCCCAACTAGCTAAGCTTGGCTTAGGACAGTCCAGCTCAGCCCAGGTCTTCCAGTCACAGCTCAAGCCAGGCCAGCTCAGCTCCATCTACCTCAGCCCAGTTGGCCCGGCCCAGCCAAACCCAATTTAGGCCAGGCCAGCCCAGCCCAGCCCAGCCCATGTGAACTCTGTTGAGCCCAGCTCAGCTCATCCCAGTTCAGTTAACCTCAACCTGACCCAGCCCAGCCCATATGAGCACATCTCAGCTGAACCCAGTGTAGCCCAGCCCAGCCCAACCTAGGCCAGCTGAACCCAGGTTAAGTTAGCCCAGCTCGCCCCAGTTCAACCTAGCTTAGCCCGCTTGGGCTAGCTTAGTTCAGCCCAGCTGAAGCCAGTTTAGCACATCTCAGCTCAGTTCAGTTCACTTTTGCCTGGCCCAGCCCATATGAGCCCAGCTGAACCTAGGTTAGTCCAGCCCAGCCCACTCAGGGCTAGCCTATTTCAGCCCAGCCCCAGTCAGCTCATCCCAGCAGACCCCAGTTTAGATCACCCTAGCCCAATTCAGTTCAATAATCTAAGCCCAGCTCACTCCAGCTTCTACCCCGTCCATCTCAGTTAACTCACTCAGCCTAGCCCTCCCCAGCTCAACCCAATTTAGCTCAACCCAGCTTAGCCCAACCAGCTAAGCTTGGCTCAGGTCTGTCCAGCTCAGCCCAGGTCTTCTAGTCACAGCTTAGGCCCAGCCAGGCCAGCTCAGCTCAGCTCAGCTCTGCTGCATCCACGTCAGTCCAGTTGGCCTGGCCCAGCCAAACCCAGTTTAGACCAGGCCAGCCCAGCCCATGTGAACTCAATTGAGCCCAGCCCAGGTCAGCCCAGTTCAGTTAACCTCAACCTGACCCAGCCCAGCCCATATTAGCACATCTTAGGTGAACCCAGTTTAGCCCAGCCCAGCCCAACCTAGGCCAGCTGAACCCAGGTTAGGTTGGGTTAGGTTAGCCTAGCCCAGCCCAGCTCAGCTCAGCTCACCCCACCTCACCCCACCCCAGTCCAACCTAGCTCAGCCCGCTCAGGCTAGCCTAGTTCAGCCCAGCTAAGCCCATCCAGGTCCGCTTCTGGTCAGTTCAGCCCAGCCCAGCTGAACCCAGTTTGGCGCAGCTCAGCTCAGTTCAGTTCACTTTAGCTTGGCCCAGTGCATATGAGCCTAGCGGAACCTAGGTTAGCCCAGCCCAGCCCAGCCCACTCAGGGCTAGCCTGGTTCAGCCCAGCTCAGATCAGCTCATCCCAGCTAAATCCAGTTTAGCTCACCCCACCTCAACTCACTTCAGCAATCTAACCCCAGCTCAGTCCAGCTTCTAACCCTGTCCATCTCAGATCCCTCACTCAGCCTAGCCCTCCACAGGTCAACCCGATTTAGCTTAGCTCAGCTTAGCCCAACCAGCTGAGCTTGGCTCAGGTCTGTCCAGCTCATCCCAGCTCAGCTCAGCTCAGCCCTTCCAATCACAGCTCAGGCCAGGCCAGGCCACCTTAGTCCAGTTCAGCTTGACTCAGCCCAGCTGAACCCAGTTTAGTCTAACCCAGCACAGTTCAGCTGAACCCAGTTGAGCCCAGCCCAGCTTAGTCCACTCAGGTGAGCCTAGTTTAGCCCAGTTCACTTTGGCACACTTCAGCCCAGCCCAGCTCATCCCAGCTGAACTCACTTAGATCACCCCAGCCCAATTTAGTTCAATAATTTAAGCCCTGCTCACTCCAGCTTTTAACCCTGTCCATCATCAGGTCTCTCATCCAGCCTAGCCCTCCTCAGCTCAATCCAATTTAGCTCAGCCCAACTTAGCCTAACCAGCTAAGCTTGGCTCAGGTCTGTTCAGCTCAGCTCAGCCCGGCTCAGTGCAGCCCTGCTAAGCCCAGGCCAGCTCAGGTAAGCTCAGCAGGTAATACCCTAGCTTGGTGTCATTCAGTCTAGATAGTCCACGAACACCCCTTGTATCCTAGGTAGAGAACTGTAGCTTGTCCCTACTCCTGTGTCGGTCCAGCTTATTTCAGTCGAGTCCAGGTCAGCCTACTTGAGCTTAACCCAATCCTGGACCACTCAGTGCAGGCCACCTCAGCTCAGCCTGATTTTGCCTTGCCCCCCAGATAAGTCCAGCTCAGCCCAGCTCAGTCCAACTTAGGGCTTAGAATAACCCAGCTCAAACCTGGCTCAACTGAGGGTAGATCATTTCACTCTACCCAGTCCACCCACTCAACTCAGCTAAACCCACCTGGCCCGGGCCAGCCCCGATTGCCCTAGCTCAGTACAGCTCAGCTTGGCCAGCCTATCCTCTAAAGGGACAGGGTAGCCCTCTCAGCCCACCCAGCTTGCCTCAGCTCAGTCTGTTCTGCCTGTCTAGTCCACTCAGCCAAGCCCCACTCAGTCCCTGTCTGTCGAGTCCACTCAGTCCATCCCCCTCCGACTTGCCCAGATCCGCCAGTCATGCAGTGCAGCTCAGGACAGATCCCTGCTGCCGCCTACCCACCCTCCCTCCCAGCTCTGGGCTGGCTGTCCCTGTCCTGGGGGTGGCAGTCTGCACCCAGCCTAGCCCTGCCCAGCGTGGGGCCTCTGACCTTTTTAGTCTTGGGCCCAGCTCTGTCCCAGGCCCTTGCCTTCTCCAGGTCGGTGTGAGGCTGTTTCTAGCTTTCCTGTGTCCCCACGCGGGGAAGGGGTGCCTAGAGTCCGTGCAGTGACCAAGAAGCTTGGTTTATGCTGTGAGGGTGGCCCAGGAGTCCCTTCCCGGTCAGGGGCCCAGGCAGCCGCTCCCTCACTGCTGCCTGGGCCAGCCCCTCGACTGGGTTCCCTGTGGCCTGGGCCAGCCCCTCGACTGGGTCCCCTGTGGCCTGGGATACCTGAAGTGCCGGGTTCTCCATGTGGTGCCTATGGCTGGTGTGGCCCATCCGGCTCCCTGTCGCGTTCCTGGATAGCTCCCAGATGATCAGTAACCATGGTGGTTATTTTTATGCCAGGCAATGGAGCCTGGGTAGGGGGAGCTCTGCCTCAGTGCTTTCAGCTAAAAATGGGGTGGGAACCCCCGGAGGCCTGGGCCGCCCTGGAAGTTCCCTTTTCTCTCTGTTCTTGGGAAGTCGATTGAGCAACAGCGGGGGCTCAGGTGACACTCCTTCACTACGGACGCACGCCGAGTGCTGGGGGAGGTTCTCTGCCCTCTCAGTCCCCACCCCGGGGCCCCTGCCCCCCTCCCAGACTCTCACTCTTGATGCCTGCCTGGGCTTGGTGGTGCCGGTCAGCAAACTCGGGGTCCCGCTGCCTGGGAAAGGGAGAAGGCACTGGGCAATGCCACCTCCGCTCCCACAAAAGCCTTGTGAAGAAAGGATGGGGGCTCTCTTGTGCAGGAGAATGAGGCGCACTAAGGTGAACTGGCCCTCAGGGGCCGTGTGTCCAAGGTGTGCATGCAGGGCTTCCTGATGGCCGCAGCCCTCGTCCCCATGACCTGCTTGGAGCTGGCACCCTGCACGGTGGCCTCACCTTGTACTCCCAGGTCACCGTCCTGCAGCCGGGGGTCCCCAGCTGGGCTGCTCCTCAAGGCAAGCACACACAGGCGGGGGCCTGGCCAGGGGCTGGCAGGGAGCTGGGCGGAGGTGGCTGGTGGCTCTGCAAGGTCCCTGCAGCTGCTGGAGGCTGGGGACGCCATGACCCATCTATGCCGTGGGTGGGTGTGGGCACATGAAGGCTGGGCTCGGGCTCGGTGGCCTTCCTGGAGGCTCCCGTGGCATTTGTCCCTGGTTGCAGGCCTGAGCGAGATGATTTCCTTCACACCGTTGGCCTGCCTGTCCCTGGAGGCCAGCATGCATGGAGTGGCCACCGGGGAGGGGAGGGGTGTATAGAACCTTTGGGGAGGGAGACACTGGGACCCTGCCCCCAGGACCCCGGGTTCCCAGGGCTGGTGGTCCTGTGGAGGGAGAGGGGCTGTCAGGCCTGGCACCCTCAGAGGGATGCTCAGCACGTGTGGAAGACCCCGGAAGGGCTGTTGGCTGTCAGAGCCCTGGAGGGGCTGTGATGTGAGGCTCAGGGAATCCAGGCTGGGTGTGAGTGTCCTGTTCCCAGGCTGTCCAAAGCCCCCATGCCCTGCTTGTGGCCCTGGGGAAAGGTGCCGTGTGGGAGGGTGAGGAGGAAATGCTGAGTTCCCTGGAAGGACCCATGATTCTGAGAAACCACAGCAGGGGTGGCGAGCCTCCTGCCCCCGCCGGCCCTGGTGAGGCTGTGTGCACTGTGTGGGTGTGGCTGGGGCTCCACTTGCCCCCCCATCTACCTGCTCATTTTCCCCAGGCTGTGGGCATTTGGGGGCAGGGGCCTCAGTGAGAGCCCTCTGGCCTGCTCTCTCCCAGTTCTATCCAATGCCCCAAGCTGTGCTAGGCTGCAGGGGCTGGGCAGAGTGGGCCCCCAGGAAGGAGGATGGCATCCCAGCTGGGGCTCCATCTCTGGCCCCTGCCAGCCTCGAGAACCCCAGGTCCTCTGTGTCTCCCTCCTGGGGCCCACCAGTCCTGCTCAGCTCCGAGCCCCATGTCCGTTCTTGCCCTGCTCTGCTTTTCTTGGGGCGGTGGCCCTGCCCTGGCCTTCAGAAATTGCCTTTGCCCCCACCCCTTCCTGTGTGAGGTGCCGGGCTGTTCCTCTCCTGCCCAGCATGTGCCCACCTAGGCCCAACAGGCACAGTGCCCCCAGCCCCTCCTGCCCTCTTCTGACCTTCATGCCCAGCCAGTGGCCTGGGCCTTTGCCAAGGCCTTGGTCTGTGTCCAGCTGCCGCTCCTATGGCCCCACAGTGCTGCGCCTTTCCCTCAGTGACGGGGGCTAGACTCTGCACTAGAGTGGGCTGTGTCTCAGCTGTACACGTGTGTGTGTGTG
>NW_022324280.1:0-11631 GCF_002776525.5 Piliocolobus tephrosceles
CGCAGACTCAGCTGTGTCCTGGGCTGGGTGCTGGGCCCTCCTTGGCTTTTGGTGACTGTACAGTCAGAATGGGAGTGACCCTGAGACCCAGGGGCCTGGGATGAGCTCACAACGGCCAGCAGCCACCCCCTCCTCGATGACTCCGTTGAAGGGACGGACACTGCTTTGGGGTGGGGGCTGCGACTGGTGGTTCTGTCGGCACCTTTAACCTTGCGGCTGAGCGGGCCCCTCTGGGCTCAGATTCACTGGCCATCAGCCCACAGTAGCGACCTTGCGCCCCCTTTTCTTGTCTTCTTCCCTTTTCCCACCCAGGGCAGGGCACAGCCCGAGGGAGGCTCAGGTGCCGGCAGAGAAGCAGCTAGGCCTGGTGGAGCGCGAGTGGCCCGCGGCCTAGGCGTGGGGCTGGAGGATGTTGGTGTAGTCGAGGGAGGTCTGGGGCCTCCCCTGCCGCGTGGCTGAGAGGAACCGCTGCACCTGAGGGGAGGGCGTGGGTCAGGGCGCTCTGCTGGCTCTGCCCAGCCCCCTGCCCTGGCCTGGCCCCTGGAGGTGGGTGCCCACCGTGAGGAGTGTGATGGCAGCGCTGTAGCTCACACTGAGCAGGAAGAGTGTGGCGAAGATGCAGAGGCCAGTCCACGTCCACAGTGTCTCACTCTCAGCCTCGTCCACGCACACGTCCAGCTCTGGGAGACCTGGCCAGTCAGCCCTCCCGGCTCCACAGTGGCCGCGGTGGTCGGGGACAGAGCCCCTTGCTGCTCTCGGCAGCCCTTGCTGCTGTTCGGAGTGGCAGAGTACCCTATCCGGGGCCCTCTGCGACTGCGCAGAGCCGCCAGCCAACCCTGAGGGTGGGGACCCAGGTCCCGAGTCAGTCAACAGCCCAGGACCAGGCTGACCACTCCTGACCTCTCGTCTGTGGGCCCCCACTCTGGCCCCATTTTCCCTCTGCTCCTTACGGCTTCTCGGGTTACCTCTACTCCTCCTCTCTCTAGACCCCACCGCCTCCCCAGAGAAGGACCCAGCACCTTGGCACAGGAGTGGCCCCTCACTCAGGGCTCTCGGGAGGATGCGTGAGCTCTGCAGCCTGGCTCCCAAGACCTGGGACTCACTGCGTGGGTGCTCTGAGGGGCTGTCCTGGTGTGGACTATGAGCCCAGGCCTGTGGGAGTCCAGAGCGGCCTCCTGGCCCTATCCTGGCCCTACCCTGGCCCGGCCCCGCCTACCAGCCTGGTCCCTCTGGCTCCTCTTGCCCTGGGTCCCCTCCACTCCCTTCCCCAATGCCCTGAGTTGCCTGCTGGTCACGGGCCACCAGCAGGCGCAGGTCCAGCCTCGGCCCCTTACACCTCTTTCTGCTGCTCCCGGCCCGGAGCTGGGTGCAGATGGGCCGGGATGAGTGAAGGTGAGTGCATGGCTGTGGCGGTGTGCAGGGACTGTCTTCAGACATGGAGGGGCTTTGTGCTCACGGGGTGCCCAGCGCCTGTGTTTCTGTGTGGATTTGGTGGGTGCTGTGCACTTGGTATGCATGACCACGGGGAGCGTTTGGATTGGGGGTGTCAGATGCACCCGTGGGTTTGAGGCCTGGGAGGGGCATGTAGCCTGCTCTGGGATTCTGGTGTGGGTGAGAGGGGGAGTGGGATGGAGCCCAGGTCCTGGGGTGCATCCATCCTGTGTTTGACAGGGTGACAGGGAGGGTTGGACTGGAGGACACCATGTGAGGCCTCCATTTCTGTCTGGGATCCAGTGGCCCAGGTATGACTCAGAGGAGGTGCTTGGGAGTAGCCTGGCTGGAGGCAGCATGGGAGGCGGAGTGTGGGCCACCTGTGACCATGTGTGGGGTGCCTTTGGCATCCTGGTGGTGGTGCAGGGCGCTGTGGAGTTGCTATGGGGCCTGGTACATGCACAACTGTGCCTTGAGTGGGCGTGACTGGGTGTGACTGGGTGTGTGAGGCTGGCAGTTCCCTGGGGGCCGACTCAGGATGGACCGAGGGGCAGGGGAGGGGCAGTAGGAGAGGGGCCTGGGTGCTGACCTGGGCCTGGTGTGCCCACAGGGCAGGGTGGTGGAGGCTGTGGGGTGTGAGTGGGCTCGGCCCCGTTGGCCCCTGTGCTGGGGCTCTGCAAGGCGGGGCAGGGCAGAGGCGAACCGCAGTGGCACAGACTTGGGGGAGGGCTGTATGGGGTCCTGTGTGCCTGTGTGGGGGTTTCACTTAGGGCTGTTTTTCCACCTGGAGGGGCCTGTGTGCCCATCTACACCTAGGGGTTCAGGGGCTCCTGTCCAGGGGGGTAGAAGCCAAGTCCCCAAGAGAGAGGGCCGTGGCGGCCGGGCTCCCTTGCCCCCTTCCCTGAGGACCTCCCGTGGGTCTTTGGACTCCTTGGAGGGGGTGAACCCAGAGTAGGGGCAGAGAGGGCCCAGGGTATCTGTGATGAGTCCCTGCAGATACACTGTTTGACAAATACCCTTGACACGAAGACAAACGGATGAAACGGTGCCTCAGCCCTGCCCACCTCCTCCCACCACCTCTCCTGGGGGGACTCAGCCCTGCCCACCTCTTCCCACTGCCCCTCCTGGGGGGCCCATTCCTCTGTGCCAAGATGCCCCTGCCCACAGCCCTGCCCGCTGCCAAGAACGGGTGTACCCAGGGCTCTGAGCAGGCACAGTTTATTGGGGGTGGCTTCCTGGGGTGGTTGCAACAGTGGACAGAAGGTCTGGCCTCCCTCCCCACTGCACAGCTGGATGGAGCCCTGAGAGGGAGGGAGGCAGGAGTGCATCATTTACCGGGATTTACAGACACCGCTTTCTGGACGATCCATGAGGGGCTCACTGCCTCATGGACTGCACGGCAGATGAACTCGTCTTT
Source organism: Piliocolobus tephrosceles (assembly GCF_002776525.5). Taxonomy (NCBI): domain Eukaryota; kingdom Metazoa; phylum Chordata; class Mammalia; order Primates; family Cercopithecidae; genus Piliocolobus; species Piliocolobus tephrosceles. Next base: position 2,849 of record NW_022324280.1, read on the forward strand.
CTGCTCCCATTCGGTCTTGGTCACCTCCAGGCGGCTGAAGACGAAGAAGCCGGAGCCCTTGGTCTTGCGGGGCTGCGTCATGCTGTGCCTGGCGTCCGGGAGCTGCACCTCGTTGTGCAGCCACTGCACCGATATGTCCTCAGGCATGAAGTTCTGGATCAGGCAGCCGAGGGTGCGCTTGTCCCGGCTCTCCAGCTTCTCTGGCGTTGCAAACACATAGACTTCCGGGGCAGCACGCGGGCCTGTGGTCAGACGTGGGGTCAAGCCCAGGCTCCGCTCGCTCGCTCCCTCCCTCCTCCCCACGACCCTGGCCTGCCTGTGGCTCACCGCTGGTCTTGGTCGTGGACCGCACGAGGGCCCTGGGGAGGTGGGGGTGGGTCACCCTGCACTGGTAGGTCTCCCCCTCAATCCAGTCTTGGGTGACCACCGGCAGGACGGACGTGACAGTTAACGTGCCATTGTGCTGCTTCTGCTCCCTTGGGGTGACCTGGGGCACGGGCTTCCCACTGGCCCGGGACCAGGTCAGATTCACAGTCCCCTTGCTGGGTGCCAGGTCCACTACCAGACAGGTGATCGTGGGCGACTTGCTGATGAACAGGTCGAACGGGCTGGGCCGGCTTAGGTAGGCACTGACCCCTCTCGGGTTGGAATCTGTGGTACACCGGAGGACTGTGTGAGGCCCGCCCGCCACCTTCTCTGGCCTCTGTGGCAGCCACCAGGGAAGGTGGGAACGTACCCGCACACTTCTTGGTGCTGTCCTCAAAGGTTTCACCTTGATAGGTGACCTGGCAGGTGTAAGTGCGGTCCGACAGCCAGTGCTTCTGGGCGAGGGTGAGCTCACTTTGTGTGGAGGCCAGCTCACCCTCCTGCGTGGCAGGAGGGGTGGGCGAGTTCACTTCCATGACCTGCCCGTTCTCCAGCCAGGTGACGTTGATGGCCCCTGGGGTGTACCCGGAGATGAGGCACAGGAGCTGGACGGTCGGGGGAAAGTGCCCACCGCCATCACAGGATGACTGTAAGATCTTCACGGTTGGTGGGGTGAAGTCCCTGGAGCAGACTGGGGGAGAGCTGATGGTCATGAGGGTTGTTGGCCTCCCTGGGCTCTGTGCACCCTCCCTCTTGTCCCCACATTCCTGGCCCGGGTCCCCAAGCATGCTGGGTGTTCCCACTCACCCCCTGCCCGCTCTGCCAGCCCTCAGCCTGGCACTCCTGGAAACTGTGGTCTCTGAGCTTGGCCCTCTCTTACCGCCAAAGGTTTTGTTGACCTCTTTGTCTGCGGACGATGGAGTGTGCACCACACGGCAGGTGAACATCTGCTTGGCCGACGCACCCGAGACGGTCAGCAAGCTGATGGTGGCATAGTGACCGGAGGGCGTGAAGGTGGTGGCTGGTAAGGTCATAGTGCTCCTGTTGAGGGAACCTGCGTCCCAGGTCACCATCACCGGCTCCGGGAAGTAGCCCGTGGCCAGGCAGCCCAGGGTCACGGAGGTGGCATTGGAGAGAATGTGTTTGCAGCAGGGGATCAAGGGGAAGACGAAGGGGCTCTGTATGGAGGCTGTGAAGACAGAACCTAGTCAGTGCCAGCCTCGGGCCAGGGCCCATCCGGCCTGGGGGTCTGGATGGAGGAGCTAGGGACCCCGTGGCAGCCCAGGGATCCAGATGGCCAGGCTCATTTCGGGCCTTTATCCCCACAAGCCCCCGGCCCAGGGCACCTCCCAGGGCCGCCGTTCCCCCACCAGAAGCTGTTGCTCAGCCACTATCCTCAGGATGGGCTCAGGAAGAGGGTGCCTCCAGGATGACCCCAGCGTCCCCATCAAGGCGCTGCAGCGTGGGCACTCAGAAGCAGAGGCACTGGGCCATGCCCCTAGGCTGAAACCCGGGGACCCCATGGGACGTGGAACACCAGAGCCCTCCCCCTTCACTCTCTCTGGGCTCATGGTGGATGGTCTGCCTGCCCTCCAACCCCGACTCCCATCCCCCGAGGCTGTGGTCTCAGCCCCTCGGGCTCTCGAGTGCCGAGCCCCCATCTCCCCAATGCAGCAGCCCTCCCCTGACCTGCCAGACGCCCATGGTGCTCTGCCTACTCCTGACCTCTAGGGGAGGGCGGGGAGACTTGCCCTGATGCCAAGGGCAGTCCCTCCCACAACAGAACCCTGGCCCAGACATTGTGGTCTGCACAGCGTGGCCCGGAGCCCTGGCCCGGAGCCCCAAGTCGCCAGCCCATCCTGCCCCTGGAGCCCAGTTTAGCTTGGTCTTGAAGTCTGCCCTAGGCACCCCGAAAATCATAGTATCCAGTCCCACTCTGCCCACCGGGACAGCCAAGTTCAGCTGAGACTGGCCCACTGCAGGTGTCACCCTCCGAAGTGCACTTTAGGCCAACCTGGTTCAGCCTGGCCCAGGTCAGCCCAGGACCTCCCCTCGCAGGCAGCAAACTCTTATTTCAGTCCAGCCAGCTCAACCAGCTTGCTTCTGTCTCAGCTCCTCTTAGTCAGCCAGGTGAGAATGGTCAGTCCAGCTCAATTTAGCCCAGTCCAGTTTAGCTCAGCAAAGCTGGACTTAAAATAGCCACCTCACCCCAACTTCACACAGATGAATACAGTCCAGACCAGCTTAGTCAGCTAAGTCTAGCCTAGCTAATTAAATCTAGTTATGACCAGCTCAACTAATCCTACTCAGCTCAGCCCAGCCCAGCCCAGCTGAACTCCATTTAGCCCAGGCCAGCCCAGCTGAATACAGTTCAGTCCAGCTCAGCCCAGTCCAGCACAGCCCAGTTCAGATGAGCTCAGCCTGACCCAGCCCAGCGCATATTAGCCCATCTCAGCTGAACCCAGTTTGGCCCAGCCTAGCCCATCCCAACTCAGTTTAGCCTCGCTCAGCTCAGCCCAGCTTACCCAGTCCAGCCCAGCAGCCCAGTTCAGCCCAGTTTAGCCCAGCCCACCTATGTTCAGCTCTGCTCAGTTCAGCCCAGCCAAGATCAGCTTATCCCAGCAGAACCCAGTTTAGATCACCCCAGCCCAATTCAGTTCAATAATCTAAGCCCAACTCACTCCAGCTTCTCCTGCCCTGTCCATCTCAGGTCACTCACCCAGCCTAGCCCTCCCCAGCTCAACCCAATTTAGCTCAACCCAGCTTAGTCAGCCCAACCAGCTAAGCTTGGCTCAGGTCTGTCCAGCTCAGTCCAGCCCAGCTCCATCCACCTCAGCCCAGCTGGCCTGGCCCAGCCAAACCCTGTTTAGACCAGGCCAGCCCAGTCCATGTGAACTCAGCTGAACCCAGCTCAGGTCAGCCCGGTTAAGTTAACCTCAACCTGACCCAGCCCAGCCCATATTAGCACATCTCAGCTGAACTCAGTTTAGCCCAGCCCAACCTAGGCCAGCTGAACCCAGGTTAGGTTAGCTTAGCCTAGCCTAGCCCAGCCCAGCCCAGCTCACCCCAGTCCAACCTAGCTCACCCCAGTCCAACCTAGCTTAGCCCGCTCAGGCTAGCCTAGTTCAGCCCAGTTCAATTCTGGTCAGTTCAGCCCACCCCAGCCCAACTGAACCCAGTTTAGCACAGCTCGGCTTAGTTCAGTTCACCTTAGCCTGGCCCAGCCCATATGAGCCCAGCTGAACCCAGTTTAGCACAGCTCAGCTCACTTTAGTTCATCTTAGTCGGGCCCAGCCCATGTGAGCCCAGCTGAACCTTGGTTAGCCCAGCCCAGCCCAGCCCACTCAGGGCTAGCTTAGTTCAGTCCAGTTCCCTTTGGCACAGTTCAGTTCAGCCCAGCCCAGATCAGCTCATCCCAGCTAAACCCTGTTTAGCTCAACTCAGTTCAGCAATCTAAGCCCAGCTCAGTCCAGCTTCTAACCCTGTTCATCTCACAGGTCCCTCACCCAACCTAGCCCTCCCCAGCTCAACCCAATTGAGCTCAACCCAGCTTAGCCCAACTAGCTAAGCTTGGCTTAGGACAGTCCAGCTCAGCCCAGGTCTTCCAGTCACAGCTCAAGCCAGGCCAGCTCAGCTCCATCTACCTCAGCCCAGTTGGCCCGGCCCAGCCAAACCCAATTTAGGCCAGGCCAGCCCAGCCCAGCCCAGCCCATGTGAACTCTGTTGAGCCCAGCTCAGCTCATCCCAGTTCAGTTAACCTCAACCTGACCCAGCCCAGCCCATATGAGCACATCTCAGCTGAACCCAGTGTAGCCCAGCCCAGCCCAACCTAGGCCAGCTGAACCCAGGTTAAGTTAGCCCAGCTCGCCCCAGTTCAACCTAGCTTAGCCCGCTTGGGCTAGCTTAGTTCAGCCCAGCTGAAGCCAGTTTAGCACATCTCAGCTCAGTTCAGTTCACTTTTGCCTGGCCCAGCCCATATGAGCCCAGCTGAACCTAGGTTAGTCCAGCCCAGCCCACTCAGGGCTAGCCTATTTCAGCCCAGCCCCAGTCAGCTCATCCCAGCAGACCCCAGTTTAGATCACCCTAGCCCAATTCAGTTCAATAATCTAAGCCCAGCTCACTCCAGCTTCTACCCCGTCCATCTCAGTTAACTCACTCAGCCTAGCCCTCCCCAGCTCAACCCAATTTAGCTCAACCCAGCTTAGCCCAACCAGCTAAGCTTGGCTCAGGTCTGTCCAGCTCAGCCCAGGTCTTCTAGTCACAGCTTAGGCCCAGCCAGGCCAGCTCAGCTCAGCTCAGCTCTGCTGCATCCACGTCAGTCCAGTTGGCCTGGCCCAGCCAAACCCAGTTTAGACCAGGCCAGCCCAGCCCATGTGAACTCAATTGAGCCCAGCCCAGGTCAGCCCAGTTCAGTTAACCTCAACCTGACCCAGCCCAGCCCATATTAGCACATCTTAGGTGAACCCAGTTTAGCCCAGCCCAGCCCAACCTAGGCCAGCTGAACCCAGGTTAGGTTGGGTTAGGTTAGCCTAGCCCAGCCCAGCTCAGCTCAGCTCACCCCACCTCACCCCACCCCAGTCCAACCTAGCTCAGCCCGCTCAGGCTAGCCTAGTTCAGCCCAGCTAAGCCCATCCAGGTCCGCTTCTGGTCAGTTCAGCCCAGCCCAGCTGAACCCAGTTTGGCGCAGCTCAGCTCAGTTCAGTTCACTTTAGCTTGGCCCAGTGCATATGAGCCTAGCGGAACCTAGGTTAGCCCAGCCCAGCCCAGCCCACTCAGGGCTAGCCTGGTTCAGCCCAGCTCAGATCAGCTCATCCCAGCTAAATCCAGTTTAGCTCACCCCACCTCAACTCACTTCAGCAATCTAACCCCAGCTCAGTCCAGCTTCTAACCCTGTCCATCTCAGATCCCTCACTCAGCCTAGCCCTCCACAGGTCAACCCGATTTAGCTTAGCTCAGCTTAGCCCAACCAGCTGAGCTTGGCTCAGGTCTGTCCAGCTCATCCCAGCTCAGCTCAGCTCAGCCCTTCCAATCACAGCTCAGGCCAGGCCAGGCCACCTTAGTCCAGTTCAGCTTGACTCAGCCCAGCTGAACCCAGTTTAGTCTAACCCAGCACAGTTCAGCTGAACCCAGTTGAGCCCAGCCCAGCTTAGTCCACTCAGGTGAGCCTAGTTTAGCCCAGTTCACTTTGGCACACTTCAGCCCAGCCCAGCTCATCCCAGCTGAACTCACTTAGATCACCCCAGCCCAATTTAGTTCAATAATTTAAGCCCTGCTCACTCCAGCTTTTAACCCTGTCCATCATCAGGTCTCTCATCCAGCCTAGCCCTCCTCAGCTCAATCCAATTTAGCTCAGCCCAACTTAGCCTAACCAGCTAAGCTTGGCTCAGGTCTGTTCAGCTCAGCTCAGCCCGGCTCAGTGCAGCCCTGCTAAGCCCAGGCCAGCTCAGGTAAGCTCAGCAGGTAATACCCTAGCTTGGTGTCATTCAGTCTAGATAGTCCACGAACACCCCTTGTATCCTAGGTAGAGAACTGTAGCTTGTCCCTACTCCTGTGTCGGTCCAGCTTATTTCAGTCGAGTCCAGGTCAGCCTACTTGAGCTTAACCCAATCCTGGACCACTCAGTGCAGGCCACCTCAGCTCAGCCTGATTTTGCCTTGCCCCCCAGATAAGTCCAGCTCAGCCCAGCTCAGTCCAACTTAGGGCTTAGAATAACCCAGCTCAAACCTGGCTCAACTGAGGGTAGATCATTTCACTCTACCCAGTCCACCCACTCAACTCAGCTAAACCCACCTGGCCCGGGCCAGCCCCGATTGCCCTGGCTCAGTACAGCTCAGCTTGGCCAGCCTATCCTCTAAAGGGACAGGGTAGCCCTCTCAGCCCACCCAGCTTGCCTCAGCTCAGTCTGTTCTGCCTGTCTAGTCCACTCAGCCAAGCCCCACTCAGTCCCTGTCTGTCGAGTCCACTCAGTCCATCCCCCTCCGACTTGCCCAGATCCGCCAGTCATGCAGTGCAGCTCAGGACAGATCCCTGCTGCCGCCTACCCACCCTCCCTCCCAGCTCTGGGCTGGCTGTCCCTGTCCTGGGGGTGGCAGTCTGCACCCAGCCTAGCCCTGCCCAGCGTGGGGCCTCTGACCTTTTTAGTCTTGGGCCCAGCTCTGTCCCAGGCCCTTGCCTTCTCCAGGTTGGCGTGAGGCTGTTTCTAGCTTTCCTGTGTCCCCACGCGGGGAAGGGGTGCCTAGAGTCCGTGCAGTGACCAAGAAGCTTGGTTTATGCTGTGAGGGTGGCCCAGGAGTCCCCTCCCGGTCAGGGGCCCAGGCAGCCGCTCCCTCACTGCTGCCTGGGCCAGCCCCTCGACTGGGTTCCCTGTGGCCTGGGCCAGCCCCTCGACTGGGTCCCCTGTGGCCTGGGATACCTGAAGTGCCGGGTTCTCCATGTGGTGCCTATGGCTGGTGTGGCCCATCCGGCTCCCTGTCGCGTTCCTGGATAGCTCCCAGATGATCAGTAACCATGGTGGTTATTTTTATGCCAGGCAATGGAGCCTGGGTAGGGGGAGCTCTGCCTCAGTGCTTTCAGCTAAAAATGGGGTGGGAACCCCCGGAGGCCTGGGCCGCCCTGGAAGTTCCCTTTTCTCTCTGTTCTTGGGAAGTCGATTGAGCAACAGCGGGGGCTCAGGTGACACTCCTTCACTACGGACGCACGCCGAGTGCTGGGGGAGGTTCTCTGCCCTCTCAGTCCCCACCCCGGGGCCCCTGCCCCCCTCCCAGACTCTCACTCTTGATGCCTGCCTGGGCTTGGTGGTGCCGGTCAGCAAACTCGGGGTCCCGCTGCCTGGGAAAGGGAGAAGGCACTGGGCAATGCCACCTCCGCTCCCACAAAAGCCTTGTGAAGAAAGGATGGGGGCTCTCTTGTGCAGGAGAATGAGGCGCACTAAGGTGAACTGGCCCTCAGGGGCCGTGTGTCCAAGGTGTGCATGCAGGGCTTCCTGATGGCCGCAGCCCTCGTCCCCATGACCTGCTTGGAGCTGGCACCCTGCACGGTGGCCTCACCTTGTACTCCCAGGTCACCGTCCTGCAGCCGGGGGTCCCCAGCTGGGCTGCTCCTCAAGGCAAGCACACACAGGCGGGGGCCTGGCCAGGGGCTGGCAGGGAGCTGGGCGGAGGTGGCTGGTGGCTCTGCAAGGTCCCTGCAGCTGCTGGAGGCTGGGGACGCCATGACCCATCTATGCCGTGGGTGGGTGTGGGCACATGAAGGCTGGGCTCGGGCTCGGTGGCCTTCCTGGAGGCTCCCGTGGCATTTGTCCCTGGTTGCAGGCCTGAGCGAGATGATTTCCTTCACACCGTTGGCCTGCCTGTCCCTGGAGGCCAGCATGCATGGAGTGGCCACCGGGGAGGGGAGGGGTGTATAGAACCTTTGGGGAGGGAGACACTGGGACCCTGCCCCCAGGACCCCGGGTTCCCAGGGCTGGTGGTCCTGTGGAGGGAGAGGGGCTGTCAGGCCTGGCACCCTCAGAGGGATGCTCAGCACGTGTGGAAGACCCCGGAAGGGCTGTTGGCTGTCAGAGCCCTGGAGGGCTGTGATGTGAGGCTCAGGGAATCCAGGCTGGGTGTGAGTGTCCTGTTCCCAGGCTGTCCAAAGCCCCCATGCCCTGCTTGTGGCCCTGGGGAAAGGTGCCGTGTGGGAGGGTGAGGAGGAAATGCTGAGTTCCCTGGAAGGACCCATGATTCTGAGAAACCACAGCAGGGGTGGCGAGCCTCCTGCCCCCGCCGGCCCCGGTGAGGCTGTGTGCACTGTGTGGGTGTGGCTGGGGCTCCACTTGCCCCCCCATCTACCTGCTCATTTTCCCCAGGCTGTGGGCATTTGGGGGCAGGGGCCTCAGTGAGAGCCCTCTGGCCTGCTCTCTCCCAGTTCTATCCAATGCCCCAAGCTGTGCTAGGCTGCAGGGGCTGGGCAGAGTGGGCCCCCAGGAAGGAGGATGGCATCCCAGCTGGGGCTCCATCTCTGGCCCCTGCCAGCCTCGAGAACCCCAGGTCCTCTGTGTCTCCCTCCTGGGGCCCACCAGGCCTGCTCAGCTCCGAGCCCCATGTCCGTTCTTGCCCTGCTCTGCTTTTCTTGGGGCGGTGGCCCTGCCCTGGCCTTCAGAAATTGCCTTTGCCCCCACCCCTTCCTGTGTGAGGTGCCGGGCTGTTCCTCTCCTGCCCAGCATGTGCCCACCTAGGCCCAACAGGCACAGTGCCCCCAGCCCCTCCTGCCCTCTTCTGACCTTCATGCCCAGCCAGTGGCCTGGGCCTTTGCCAAGGCCTTGGTCTGTGTCCAGCTGCCGCTCCTATGGCCCCACAGTGCTGCGCCTTTCCCTCAGTGACGGGGGCTAGACTGCACTAGAGTGGGCTGTGTCTCAGCTGTACACGTGTGTGTGTGTG
>NW_022324281.1:0-176 GCF_002776525.5 Piliocolobus tephrosceles
AGGCAAGGCAAAAAAAGTTTATTTACAAGCCAATGTGAAGGAGGGAGCGAGGTTCACCGGTCTCCGGTGGTGGAGGCTGACGAAGTCGCTCCAGCGTTCTCGGAGGAGGTTCCCTGGTCCTGCATATGAGGAGGGGCCGAGGAAGTTCCCTCCGGCATTCTTGCATGAGGTTCCCA
>NW_022324281.1:276-5329 GCF_002776525.5 Piliocolobus tephrosceles
TTCCCAGCTCCCGTGCGCAAGGAGGGGCCAAGGAAGTTCGTGCCGGCGTTCTGGGACGACGTTCCTGGGTCCCACGCACAAGGAGTGGCCGAGGAAGTTCGCACCACGTGTCCACCATGAGCGGCTGTTATGTCCTGGGCCCGGAAGTGGGAGGGCAGTGGGCGGGACATGGGCGGGTCGGGGGCGGGGCGGTAGGCGTGGCTAGGCGGATTCCGGTTTCTCTCCGTCGGAGGTCAGGTTGCGCCTGCGCAGTCGACCTGTGTCTTTCCCGAGTGTGGGAAAGTTTACGGTGAAGAACCCGGAACTGCACCATCTTGCCTCCGTTTGTCTAAACAGTCCAACCTTTTATTGATAATAGTGATAAGGGGCGCCGTGGTCTGTCTGGCTACTTCCTGCTGTTAAGGGACGTCGTTGAGTTTGGGGTCTATGGTTCGTATTTGGACGTACAGAAGAAGAAGCATCTGGTTGAAGGTGATGCGCGTGATCTCTTGAAGTTTGGCTCAGAGTACTTTGATTAAAACAGGTGCAAGACATAAGACACAACAGAGGATTAATATGGGAATTAGGAACGGGAGCATCTGCTGTATTATGGGCAGCAGCCATACTGGTGGTCTGGGGGTGAAGGGGGTATTGTAGGTTTTTAGTTCTGCTCTAATCCTGTTTAGGGTTTGGATGTTAGTGTCTACTAGGCCTGACTCGTTTATGTAATAGCAGCATTCTTCTCCTAAGAAGAGACATGTTCCTCCTTTGTCGGCAGTAAAAAAATCTAATGCTCACCTATTTTGTGCTGCTACCTGGGCCACTGAGGTAATTTGACGCTGCAGAGAGGCCAGGCTTTCAGCTGAAGCCTCTATGGCCTCTTGGATTTGAGCTACTAGAGATTGGGTAGACTGTACCGAGTGGGCAAGTGCCCCAGTTCCAAGCCCTGACCCCACTAAGGAGGCGGCCAGGGAGACTCTGATGACTAGGGGAAGGAAGACAGCCCGTTTTTAGAGATCATTAGGAGGAGGGTTAAATTGTATGACGAGTTCAGCTACTTCTGCTTTGCTATATAAGGTTAAACTAGGTACTAGGGACACTGGCACACAAAGTGATTGACCAATGGATGTGTGATTAAGGACTTTGAAGAGGGTTTTGTTGCACCAGAAATAACCTCTGATGGGAGCCTTCTGGGTCTTAGCGGGTGGCTGGGTATAGTTACACCAGGAGGTGTTTGGGGTAGAGTAGCAGAAAGGAAGGATTGGACTTTCTGGGTTTTGGTATAGTGGGACTTGGATTAAGAACGGTTTTTGGGAGGTGCCTATGCAGTTAGTTGTGGCCTTGAAAGCAGTAGGTAAGGGGACTGCCACTAAAGGGGCTCTTTCAAGGGCCGCACAGAGGAAACAGTGGGAGAGATTTGTTAGGTTGGCTGCCCGTGTTAGGTTTAACCCTTGACGGACTAGTTTTAACCATGAGAAGGGGTCTTTATTGGAGTAGTGTAATTGATCTTGTAAGGCCTGTTCTTGTGAATGTATGACTAAGGTTAAATTCTGTAGGACTTGTATGTTTTGAGGAAGGGATCTTTGCTGGACAAGTGTTCTTTTTATCAGGAGAGTAGCCATGGGAAATGAACTAAGAATTTTGTAGCCTGTGTAGAGTCCACCTTTGACTCCGTCTGCCCATCGGGGGTCCCATGGGTCTTTGACATTTAATTGGTATTGAAGGGGGGTTCTTTGATTCGCAACGGTGAAGAGAGAAGTGGGTTTCTCCTATCTCAAGGTTGCATAATGTATCTTACAATAAATATAAGGGCATCCTAGGTTCTTTTGTTTCCAGTAAGTCTTATAATTGTAATGTGTCTGATCGTGCAGGAAGCAGAGAGCCTTAGCTCCGGCCGCACTGCAACACGATAGAGTGAAATTTATAGTGAGATGGGGTTGTCAGCCTGAATGGGGGCAGCCAACAGTGCCTTGTAGCTGTGAGTGCTGTTTATTTTTGTGTGACCAAGTTTCAACTATAGAGAATCTCCATATGAAAGTTGGGTTAGCAATAGAGATTGAAATGCAAGAAAAAGATAGTAATATAAGTATGAAATAGTACTTCATCCTCAGTGTAATCACAGGGTACACCTTGTCACTGAAGATGTTCTATAAATGTTAGCGGGAGATCCACTGTGATGGGCTATTATCTGGAGGCAAGTAGGGATCTGGGGTAAGATATTGGAATTCTGTTATGTTTATATAGAGTATGGTGAAAAATTGGGATAAGCGCAAGGGGTCAGGGAACATGTGGTGGTTGGGAGAGTTTGGTGAATTTGAGATGGGTAGGGGTAAGTCTAGTAGATGTCCACTGATTGTCTTCTGTGGGGGCCTTTTTTAATTGTGATGTATGGACCCAGTGCATGTGTCCTAGAAGTTTGGCTGCTGTGTATGTGGATAGGAGGACAGTATAGGGGCCTTTCCACCTAGGCTGAAGATCGTTGGCTTGGATATCTTTTAAGTATACTTGGTCTCCTGGGCTGAGAGAGAGATGTGGGCTATAGGTTTCTGTTGGAGAGGGGTGTGCTAGTTCTGCATGTTGTCTCAGGAGTTGTCTCAAGAGGGTGAGGTATGGGAGATAAGTTCCAGCGGGAAAGAAAGGGTGGGTAACTGCTGGAGGGTGAGGGGCCGGCCGTAAACTAATTCAAAAGAACTGAGGCCTGTTGGATTCCGTGGGGCTGCTCGCAGCCAAGTTAGGGCCAGGGGAAGGAGAGTTACCTATGATTGTCGAGTCTCGAAGGAGAGTTTGGTGAGTTGCTGCTTAATGAGCCCTTTGGCCTTCTCTACTTTACCAGAAGACTGAGGTCTATAAGGGATGTGGAGTTTCCAAGTGATGTGTAGGAGGGCTGCCACCTGTTTGACTACCTTGGAGATGAATGCTGGGCCGTTGTCAGACTGAAGAGTGAGCAGGAGGCCAAACCTAGGAATAATGTGTTCAGTGAGTATGGAGGCAACTATATTGGTGATTTCTCCTGTAGTAGGATAGGCTTCTATCCATCCTAAAAAGTATCAATGAGGGTTAAGAGATATTTGAATTTTTTATGCCTTATGCCTTCGCATGTGGGTAAAGTCAATTTGCCAATCTTCGCCTGGTTGGTGCCCTCTGAGTTGATGGCTCGGATGGGGGTTGCGCAATGCACCTTGAGGGTTTGACTAGAGGCATGTGGAACACTGTCGGTTGATTATAATTAGGTGTTTCATGAGTGTGGGGCAGTGAATGACGGGGCTAAGGAGGTTATATAAATATTTGGGTCCTATGTGTAGGGCATTATGTATGTCTTTTAGAATGGTGTGGAGTTGAGTTTCAGGAATAGCTAATTTATTATTGAGGTAAATCCAAATGTCTGTGGCTAGTTTGGCTGTTGAATCTTGTAATAGTTTGGTCTTTTCCTCTTGGATATAAGTAGGGGTATATTCAGAAGAGAGAAAACAAATAGAGGGAAGCGTGGGAGTGGAGAATCTGGCTGCCGACTTGGCAGTGGTGTCGGCAAAGTTATTGCCAGCCACCACCGAGTTAGATGGAGTCTGATGACCTTTACAGTGTATGATGGCTGCTCTGGAAGGTGCTGATAAAGCGTCTAGCAGTTTGAGTATCTGTTTTTTGTTGACTATAGGGGTACCACTGGTGGTTAGGAACCCTCTCTCTTTCCAGATGACAGAGTGGGTATGTGCAATCAAGAAGGCATACTTGGAGTCTGTGTATATGTTTACCGCTTTTCCTCTGGATAGGAGGAGGGCCCTAGTTTGTGCGATAAGTTCTTCCTGCTGTGATGTTGTTCCTTGTGGTAAAGGCTTAGCTTCTAGGACCGCAGAAGATGTAACTACCACGTATCCTGCCTGTCTGTTTCCTAGAGAATTTATAAAAGAACTGCCATCTACAAATAGCGTTAACTGTGAGCCTTCCAATGGCTGGTCATGTAAATGTAAGTGACTAGGTTGTTGGGCCTCTAAAAGTTCTGGACAGGAGTGTTCAGTACTAGGTTGCTTGAGAGGGTCAGGATGTAGGGTTGCTGGATTTAGAGAGGAACAGACTCCTAGGGCAATGGTGGAGTCTTCTATGAATAGAAGGTGAAACAGTTGGAGTCTGGACGGGATTAGATGGGTAATACTTCTGTGGCCAATAAGATCTTGAAGGTGGTGAGTAGAGAAGACTGTTAGGTCACCACCCCTAATGAGTTTCTTTGCTTCTTGGATTAGACAGGCTGCTGCTGCTAGGGCCCGAAGACAGGGTTGCCACCCTTGTACAATGGGGTCTAATTGTTTAGATAGATATGCCATGGGGCGGTAGGTGGTGCCTATAGATTGGGCTAAAAGACCCACTGCAACTTTTTGTCTTTCATCTGTGAAAAGCTGGAAGGGGCGTTGGAATTCTGGGAGTGAGAGAGTAGGATGTGAGAGAAGGCAGTCTTTCAGGTGAGTGAAATGTTTATAGATTAACTTTGGGTTCGAAGAAGGTCCTTGGGGAGTCTCCTTGACAGCTGCATATAGAGGCTTAGTCAAGATTCCGAAATTAGGCATCCAGTGTCTGAAAAATCCTACTAGGCCTAGGAAGGATTGAATTTCCTTAGCGTCTTGAGGAGTAGAAAGATTTTGTATTAGAGTTAAGCGGTCTGTAGTAAGTGAGCGCGTCGGAGCAGTGATCTCAATACCTAAATATATGACACTTTGTTGTGCGAGTTGAGCTTTGTGTTTGGATATTCGGTAACCTTTGGATCCTAGATGATTAAGGAGAATCGCAGTGTCTAAAAGAGAGTCCTGTCCCGTGGGACTACAGAGTAAAAGGTCATCTACATATTGGAGAATTTTACTATTGGTAAGAGGGCAGGAGGCTAAGTCTTTTGCTAGGGCCTGCCCAAAGAAATGGGGGCTGTCTCAGAACCCTTGGGGAAGAACTGTCCATGTCAGTTGGGTGGAGGTATGGGTGTCTGGGTCTTCCCATGTAAAAGCAAAAAGAAACTGACAATCTGGGTGCAGGGGAATAGTGAAAATTGCATCTTTTAGATCCAGTACAGTAAAGTGTGTTGTATTAGGTGGAA
>NW_022324281.1:5429-8539 GCF_002776525.5 Piliocolobus tephrosceles
AGTAAAGTGTGTTGTATTAGGTGGAATGAGAGAAAGAAGGGTATAGGGGTTGGGAACTACCGAATGGGTGGGACGAACAGCTTCGTTGATAAGACGAAGATCCTGCACTAACCAAAAAGTTCCATCTGCCTTCTTTACAGGTAGGATTGGGGTGTTACAGGGAGAATGAATGGGGATGAGGATGTGTTGGCTGAGTAACCTAGTAATGATTGGTTTTAGTCCTCGTAAGTGCTGTGGAGAGAGAGAGAACTGTGGGCGGGTTGGAAACCGAGATGGTTTCTTAAGTTTTATAAGTATTGGTGGAAGATGGTCCACCACGACAGGAGTGGAGGTGTCCCACACTTGGGGGTCGATAGGAATGGGAAAATCGGGGAAAGGTTTAGTAGAATTGTTGGAGTCATTTGAGTTAGTCAATACTAGAAGTAGATGGTGGGTAGGGTGGGGGGCGCTAGTAGGGATGGAGATACAGGCTTTCAGTTGACTTAAAACATCTGGGCCCAGTAGGGGAGTGGGGCCTGAGGGGATAATGAGGAACGAGTGTGCAAAATAGTTGTTGGCCAGGCAGCAATTAAGGGGTGGGGTTTTTCGAGGGCTGGACAGGGAGCCATTGACTCCTACAACAGAAATATTGGAGGGAAGGCTAGGCTCTTCGAAAGACGGCAAAACAGAGTAGGTAGCCCCGCTGTCGATTAAAAAATTAATTGTCTTACCTGCTACCAGAAGAGTTACCCGCGACTCAGCGAGGGTGATGGGGGTCCCCGAGTCCCAGCAACTTTAGTCATCATCCAGATGTAAGAGCTGGAAGGAGCTCCCAGGTTCCTGAGAAGGGACATCATGTTGAGGCGCCATGCCCGTTCTCAGGGTAGGGCAGTCAGACTTCCAGTGCCCTTCTTCATGGCATGCTGGACAAGGAGTTGTTGGCAGATGAGGGTTAGGACACGTTTTAGCCCAGTGGTCAGCTACTCCGCACTTGTAGCATGGCCACACTGGCTCAGGCAGTTGGGGACTCTGGGGACATCTATTAGCCCAATGCCCTGGGTTACCACATTTATAGCAAGCCCCTTTTATTGTCTTTGAGCCTCCGGGGGTTTTGCTCTCCAGTTTTGGGTTACGGCTAGGCTGCAAAGCAGCAACTAAGGCTTGAGTCTGGAGCTGTACCTTCTGCTTTAGGCGAGCCTGTCATTGGGACTCAGCCATTTCCTCCCTTGAATTATAGACCTTGAAGGCCGACTTGACTAGGTCTTGAATAGGAGTTTGAGGTCCATCCTCTGCCTTTTGGAGTTTTTTCCGAATATCCGAGGCAGATTGTGAAATAAAATATGATGCTAGAATTGTGGCCCAGACTGGGGATGCTGGGTCTAACAGAGTGTATTGAATTAAAGCCTCAGTTACCCTGTTTAAAAATGTGGCCTTGTTCTCATCTGGACCTTGAATAATTTCTTTTAGTTTATTAAAATTTACTACCTTATTTGAGGCCACCTGCATACCAGCCAGAAGACATTGAGTCATCATATCTCATCTTCAGCGGCCTGGCTGGCCTACTTGATAGTTCCACTCTGGGTCTATAGAGGGGACTGCTTGTTCCCCTAGTGGGAAGGCAGGGTCTGTTAAGTGTAATTGGTTGGCATGCTGCCTGGCGGCCACTAGGATGCGCTCTTTCTCCTCAGGGTTTAGAGTAGAGGTAAGAATAACTTGGAGATCATGCCAGGTTAAATTGTAGGCCTGGCAAAGGTATCTAAATTCTTTCGTATAAATTGTAGGGTTGGCAGAAAAATCTCCTAAGCGTTTTTCAATCTTTGAAAGATCTGCTAGTGAGAAGGGACCATGAACTCTAACTACGCCCTCTGCTCTGGCCACCTCACGCAAGGGTGCTAAGACCGCAAAGGGGGAGGTTGGATAGGGTGGGAGTAGGAGCGGGGGCAGTTAGGCGATCTTTAGAAAGGGTATGGGCAGAGATAGGCGAGCCAAGATGGCCAGGCAGAAATGCCGAGGAGTTGGAGGGAAGTGTAGCCTCAATGGTGGGAGAGGCTAAGGAGGGAGGTGGAACAACCACGAGAGCGGGAGGGGGAGGTGGAGCAGAAAAGGAGGTGGGGCCGAAGCGGGAAGGGGAGGTGGAGTATACGGCAGGAGTGGAAGGGAGAGAGGGGAAGTAAGGTCTTCGGGCAACTCAGACAGGAAAGATGATTCCGCTTTTTTGGACTTTGTTAGGCTTGCGTCCCCAGCCAACATGACTTGAGCCAAGGAACACCGGCCACACAGGTCCAGACCAGAACGCAAGGCCCAAAATCCTTGTATATAATTAATTTCGGACCACTTGCATAAGCGTTGACAAAAACTACTGAGGTCGGTCAAAATGTTACGGTCTAGAGTGCCCTCAGGCGGCCATTGAGACTGGTTGTCTAAATTATATTGTGGCCACACCACAGTGGATAGGAACACTAGTCGCTTTCACCTGAGATCTTGTTCTAATTGCAAAGTTTTGAGGTTTTTTAGAAGACAACCTAAAGGGGAGTCTCTAGGTATTTTGGATTGGGGGTTTCCCATTGCCTTCCTCTCGCCAATAGGCAGAAATGAAACCGAACTCTACCTGGCTACAAAGCGTCCCTTGGAGCAACCAGAGACCAGTGAGAGGCTCCTGGAGCCAGAATGGAGATTACCACCAGGCAGACGTCTCCGTCCTGGACGGGTCTCCCACAGAACAGATTGGAGATTACCTCCAGGCGGATGTCTCTGTCCTGGATGGGTCTCCCACGGAACGGAATGGAGTTCCTTTGGGCAGACGTCTCTGCCTTTGGGAACTTCCCTGGGTCAGCTGGTGACCAGAAAAAAAGCCTTGGAGCTGCACAGGACTTCTGGCCAAGGGATATGAGAGGGAGGCAAAAGGTACTCACCCCTAGGAGACTTGGAGGTGGGGAAAGCGATGTCCAGATCCTGGTCCGTCTGGGGCGTGGAAGTAGGAGGCTCCTCAGACCTTGGGGGGCACTGAGGAGGGGTCTCCTCCCGGGTTTCGGCACCAGCTGATTTGCTTTAATGCGACCCCCAGAGCAAATGCCAGAGAAAAGGCAAGTAGGCAAGGCAAAAAAAGTTTATTTACAAGCCAATGTGAAGGA
>NW_022324282.1:0-3110 GCF_002776525.5 Piliocolobus tephrosceles
TCCTTCACATTGGCTTGTAAATAAACTTTTTTTGCCTTGCCTACTTGCCTTTTCTCTGGCATTTGCTCTGGGGGTCGCATTAAAGCAAATCAGCTGGTGCCGAAACCCGGGAGGAGACCCCTCCTCAGTGCCCCCCAAGGTCTGAGGAGCCTCCTACTTCCACGCCCCAGACGGACCAGGATCTGGACATCGCTTTCCCCACCTCCAAGTCTCCTAGGGGTGAGTACCTTTTGCCTCCCTCTCATATCCCTTGGCCAGAAGTCCTGTGCAGCTCCAAGGCTTTTTTTCTGGTCACCAGCTGACCCAGGGAAGTTCCCAAAGGCAGAGACGTCTGCCCAAAGGAACTCCATTCCGTTCCGTGGGAGACCCATCCAGGACAGAGACATCCGCCTGGAGGTAATCTCCAATCTGTTCTGTGGGAGACCCGTCCAGGACGGAGACGTCTGCCTGGTGGTAATCTCCATTCTGGCTCCAGGAGCCTCTCACTGGTCTCTGGTTGCTCCAAGGGACGCTTTGTAGCCAGGTAGAGTTCGGTTTCATTTCTGCCTATTGGCGAGAGGAAGGCAATGGGAAACCCCCAATCCAAAATACCTAGAGACTCCCCTTTAGGTTGTCTTCTAAAAAACCTCAAAACTTTGCAATTAGAACAAGATCTCAGGTGAAAGCGACTAGTGTTCCTATCCACTGTGGTGTGGCCACAATATAATTTAGACAACCAGTCTCAATGGCCGCCTGAGGGCACTCTAGACCGTAACATTTTGACCGACCTCAGTAGTTTTTGTCAACGCTTATGCAAGTGGTCCGAAATTAATTATATACAAGGATTTTGGGCCTTGCGTTCTGGTCTGGACCTGTGTGGCCGGTGTTCCTTGGCTCAAGTCATGTTGGCTGGGGACGCAAGCCTAACAAAGTCCAAAAAAGCGGAATCATCTTTCCTGTCTGAGTTGCCCGAAGACCTTACTTCCCCTCTCTCCCTTCCACTCCTGCCGTATACTCCACCTCCCCTTCCCGCTTCGGCCCCACCTCCTTTTCTGCTCCACCTCCCCCTCCCGCTCTCGTGGTTGTTCCACCTCCCTCCTTAGCCTCTCCCACCATTGAGGCTACACTTCCCTCCAACTCCTCGGCATTTCTGCCTGGCCATCTTGGCTCGCCTATCTCTGCCCATACCCTTTCTAAAGATCGCCTAACTGCCCCCGCTCCTACTCCCACCCTATCCAACCTCCCCCTTTGCGGTCTTAGCACCCTTGCGTGAGGTGGCCAGAGCAGAGGGCGTAGTTAGAGTTCATGGTCCCTTCTCACTAGCAGATCTTTCAAAGATTGAAAAACGCTTAGGAGATTTTTCTGCCAACCCTACAATTTATACGAAAGAATTTAGATACCTTTGCCAGGCCTACAATTTAACCTGGCATGATCTCCAAGTTATTCTTACCTCTACTCTAAACCCTGAGGAGAAAGAGCGCATCCTAGTGGCCGCCAGGCAGCATGCCAACCAATTACACTTAACAGACCCTGCCTTCCCACTAGGGGAACAAGCAGTCCCCTCTATAGACCCAGAGTGGAACTATCAAGTAGGCCAGCCAGGCCGCTGAAGATGAGATATGATGACTCAATGTCTTCTGGCTGGTATGCAGGTGGCCTCAAATAAGGTAGTAAATTTTAATAAACTAAAAGAAATTATTCAAGGTCCAGATGAGAACAAGGCCACATTTTTAAACAGGGTAACTGAGGCTTTAATTCAATACACTCTGTTAGACCCAGCATCCCCAGTCTGGGCCACAATTCTAGCATCATATTTTATTTCACAATCTGCCTCGGATATTCGGAAAAAACTCCAAAAGGCAGAGGATGGACCTCAAACTCCTATTCAAGACCTAGTCAAGTCGGCCTTCAAGGTCTATAATTCAAGGGAGGAAATGGCTGAGTCCCAATGACAGGCTCGCCTAAAGCAGAAGGTACAGCTCCAGACTCAAGCCTTAGTTGCTGCTTTGCAGCCTAGCCGTAACCCAAAACTGGAGAGCAAAACCCCCGGAGGCTCAAAGACAATAAAAGGGGCTTGCTATAAATGTGGTAACCCAGGGCATTGGGCTAATAGATGTCCCCAGAGTCCCCAACTGCCTGAGCCAGTGTGGCCATGCTACAAGTGCGGAGTAGCTGACCACTGGGCTAAAACGTGTCCTAACCCTCATCTGCCAACAACTCCTTGTCCAGCATGCCATGAAGAAGGGCACTGGAAGTCTGACTGCCCTACCCTGAGAACGGGCATGGCGCCTCAACATGATGTCCCTTCTCAGGAACCTGGGAGCTCCTTCCAGCTCTTACATCTGGATGATGACTAAAGTTGCTGGGACTCGGGGACCCCCATCACCCTCGCTGAGTCGCGGGTAACTCTTCTGGTAGCAGGTAAGACAATTAATTTTTTAATCGACAGCGGGGCTACCTACTCTGTTTTGCCGTCTTTCGAAGAGCCTAGCCTTCCCTCCAATATTTCTGTTGTAGGAGTCAATGGCTCCCTGTCCAGCCCTCGAAAAACCCCACCCCTTAATTGCTGCCTGGCCAACAACTATTTTGCACACTCGTTCCTCATTATCCCCTCAGGCCCCACTCCCCTACTGGGCCCAGATGTTTTAAGTCAACTGAAAGCCTGTATCTCCATCCCTACTAGCGCCCCCCACCCTACCCACCATCTACTTCTAGTATTGACTAACTCAAATGACTCCAACAATTCTACTAAACCTTTCCCCGATTTTCCCATTCCTATCGACCCCCAAGTGTGGGACACCTCCACTCCTGTCGTGGTGGACCATCTTCCACCAATACTTATAAAACTTAAGAAACCATCTCGGTTTCCAACCCGCCCACAGTTCTCTCTCTCTCCACAGCACTTACGAGGACTAAAACCAATCATTACTAGGTTACTCAGCCAACACATCCTCATCCCCATTCATTCTCCCTGTAACACCCCAATCCTACCTGTAAAGAAGGCAGATGGAACTTTTTGGTTAGTGCAGGATCTTCGTCTTATCAACGAAGCTGTTCGTCCCACCCATTCGGTAGTTCCCAACCCCTATACCCTTCTTTCTCTCATTCCACCTAATACAACACACTTTACT
>NW_022324282.1:3210-8263 GCF_002776525.5 Piliocolobus tephrosceles
TTCCACCTAATACAACACACTTTACTGTACTGGATCTAAAAGATGCAATTTTCACTATTCCCCTGCACCCAGATTGTCAGTTTCTTTTTGCTTTTACATGGGAAGACCCAGACACCCATACCTCCACCCAACTGACATGGACAGTTCTTCCCCAAGGGTTCTGAGACAGCCCCCATTTCTTTGGGCAGGCCCTAGCAAAAGACTTAGCCTCCTGCCCTCTTACCAATAGTAAAATTCTCCAATATGTAGATGACCTTTTACTCTGTAGTCCCACGGGACAGGACTCTCTTTTAGACACTGCGATTCTCCTTAATCATCTAGGATCCAAAGGTTACCGAATATCCAAACACAAAGCTCAACTCGCACAACAAAGTGTCATATATTTAGGTATTGAGATCACTGCTCCGACGCGCTCACTTACTACAGACCGCTTAACTCTAATACAAAATCTTTCTACTCCTCAAGACGCTAAGGAAATTCAATCCTTCCTAGGCCTAGTAGGATTTTTCAGACACTGGATGCCTAATTTCGGAATCTTGACTAAGCCTCTATATGCAGCTGTCAAGGAGACTCCCCAAGGACCTTCTTCGAACCCAAAGTTAATCTATAAACATTTCACTCACCTGAAAGACTGCCTTCTCTCACATCCTACTCTCTCACTCCCAGAATTCCAACGCCCCTTCCAGCTTTTCACAGATGAAAGACAAAAAGTTGCAGTGGGTCTTTTAGCCCAATCTATAGGCACCACCTACCGCCCCATGGCATATCTATCTAAACAATTAGACCCCATTGTACAAGGGTGGCAACCCTGTCTTCGGGCCCTAGCAGCAGCAGCCTGTCTAATCCAAGAAGCAAAGAAACTCATTAGGGGTGGTGACCTAACAGTCTTCTCTACTCACCACCTTCAAGATCTTATTGGCCACAGAAGTATTACCCATCTAATCCCGTCCAGACTCCAACTGTTTCACCTTCTATTCATAGAAGACTCCACCATTGCCCTAGGAGTCTGTTCCTCTCTAAATCCAGCAACCCTACATCCTGACCCTCTCAAGCAACCTAGTACTGAACACTCCTGTCCAGAACTTTTAGAGGCCCAACAACCTAGTCACTTACATTTACATGACCAGCCATTGGAAGGCTCACAGTTAACGCTATTTGTAGATGGCAGTTCTTTTATAAATTCTCTAGGAAACAGACAGGCAGGATACGTGGTAGTTACATCTTCTGCGGTCCTAGAAGCTAAGCCTTTACCACAAGGAACAACATCACAGCAGGAAGAACTTATCGCACAAACTAGGGCCCTCCTCCTATCCAGAGGAAAAGCGGTAAACATATACACAGACTCCAAGTATGCCTTCTTGATTGCACATACCCACTCTGTCATCTGGAAAGAGAGAGGGTTCCTAACCACCAGTGGTACCCCTATAGTCAACAAAAAACAGATACTCAAACTGCTAGACGCTTTATCAGCACCTTCCAGAGCAGCCATCATACACTGTAAAGGTCATCAGACTCCATCTAACTCGGTGGTGGCTGGCAATAACTTTGCCGACACCACTGCCAAGTCGGCAGCCAGATTCTCCACTCCCACGCTTCCCTCTATTTGTTTTCTCTCTTCTGAATATACCCCTACTTATATCCAAGAGGAAAAGACCAAACTATTACAAGATTCAACAGCCAAACTAGCCACAGACATTTGGATTTACCTCAATAATAAATTAGCTATTCCTGAAACTCAACTCCACACCATTCTAAAAGACATACATAATGCCCTACACATAGGACCCAAATATTTATATAACCTCCTTAGCCCCGTCATTCACTGCCCCACACTCATGAAACACCTAATTATAATCAACCGACAGTGTTCCACATGCCTCTAGTCAAACCCTCAAGGTGCATTGCGCAACCCCCATCCGAGCCATCAACTCAGAGGGCACCAACCAGGCGAAGATTGGCAAATTGACTTTACCCACATGCGAAGGCATAAGGCATAAAAAATTCAAATATCTCTTAACCCTCATTGATACTTTTTAGGATGGATAGAAGCCTATCCTACTACAGGAGAAATCACCAATATAGTTGCCTCCATACTCACTGAACACATTATTCCTAGGTTTGGCCTCCTGCTCACTCTTCAGTCTGACAACGGCCCAGCATTCATCTCCAAGGTAGTCAAACAGGTGGCAGCCCTCCTACACATCACTTGGAAACTCCACATCCCTTATAGACCTCAGTCTTCTGGTAAAGTAGAGAAGGCCAAAGGGCTCATTAAGCAGCAACTCACCAAACTCTCCTTCGAGACTCGACAATCATAGGTAACTCTCCTTCCCCTGGCCCTAACTTGGCTGCGAGCAGCCCCACGGAATCCAACAGGCCTCAGTTCTTTTGAATTAGTTTACGGCCGGCCCCTCACCCTCCAGCAGTTACCCACCCTTTCTTTCCCGCTGGAACTTATCTCCCATACCTCACCCTCTTGAGACAACTCCTGAGACAACATGCAGAACTAGCACACCCCTCTCCAACAGAAACCTATAGCCCACATCTCTCTCTCAGCCCAGGAGACCAAGTATACTTAAAAGATATCCAAGCCAACGATCTTCAGCCTAGGTGGAAAGGCCCCTATACTGTCCTCCTATCCACATACACAGCAGCCAAACTTCTAGGACACATGCACTGGGTCCATACATCACAATTAAAAAAGGCCCCCACAGAAGACAATCAGTGGACATCTACTAGACTTACCCCTACCCATCTCAAATTCACCAAACTCTCCCAACCACCACATGTTCCCTGACCCCTTGCGCTTATCCCAATTTTTCACCATACTCTATATAAACATAACAGAATTCCAATATCTTACCCCAGATCCCTACTTGCCTCCAGATAATAGCCCATCACAGTGGATCTCCCGCTAACATTTATAGAACATCTTCAGTGACAAGGTGTACCCTGTGATTACACTGAGGATGAAGTACTATTTCATACTTATATTACTATCTTTTTCTTGCATTTCAATCTCTATTGCTAACCCAACTTTCATATGGAGATTCTCTATAGTTGAAACTTGGTCACACAAAAATAAACAGCACTCACAGCTACAAGGCACTGTTGGCTGCCCCCATTCAGGCTGACAACCCCATCTCACTATAAATTTCACTCTATCGTGTTGCAGTGCGGCCGGAGCTAAGGCTCTCTGCTTCCTGCACGATCAGACACATTACAATTATAAGACTTACTGGAAACAAAAGAACCTAGGATGCCCTTATATTTATTGTAAGATACATTATGCAACCTTGAGATAGGAGAAACCCACTTCTCTCTTCACCGTTGCGAATCAAAGAACCCCCCTTCAATACCAATTAAATGTCAAAGACCCATGGGACCCCCGATGGGCAGACGGAGTCAAAGGTGGACTCTACACAGGCTACAAAATTCTTAGTTCATTTCCCATGGCTACTCTCCTGATAAAAAGAACACTTGTCCAGCAAAGATCCCTTCCTCAAAACATACAAGTCCTACAGAATTTAACCTTAGTCATACATTCACAAGAACAGGCCTTACAAGATCAATTACACTACTCCAATAAAGACCCCTTCTCATGGTTAAAACTAGTCCGTCAAGGGTTAAACCTAACACGGGCAGCCAACCTAACAAATCTCTCCCACTGTTTCCTCTGTGCGGCCCTTGAAAGAGCCCCTTTAGTGGCAGTCCCCTTACCTACTGCTTTCAAGGCCACAACTAACTGCATAGGCACCTCCCAAAAACCGTTCTTAATCCAAGTCCCACTATACCAAAACCCAGAAAGTCCAATCCTTCCTTTCTGCTACTCTACCCCAAACACCTCCTGGTGTAACTATACCCAGCCACCCGCTAAGACCCAGAAGGCTCCCATCAGAGGTTATTTCTGGTGCAACAAAACCCTCTTCAAAGTCCTTAATCACACATCCATTGGTCAATCACTTTGTGTGCCAGTGTCCCTAGTACCTAGTTTAACCTTATATAGCAAAGCAGAAGTAGCTGAACTCGTCATACAATTTAACCCTCCTCCTAATGATCTCTAAAAACGGGCTGTCTTCCTTCCCCTAGTCATCAGAGTCTCCCTGGCCGCCTCCTTAGTGGGGTCAGGGCTTGGAACTGGGGCACTTGCCCACTCGGTACAGTCTACCCAATCTCTAGTAGCTCAAATCCAAGAGGCCATAGAGGCTTCAGCTGAAAGCCTGGCCTCTCTGCAGCGTCAAATTACCTCAGTGGCCCAGGTAGCAGCACAAAATAGGTGAGCATTAGATTTTTTTACTGCCGACAAAGGAGGAACATGTCTCTTCTTAGGAGAAGAATGCTGCTATTACATAAACGAGTCAGGCCTAGTAGACACTAACATCCAAACCCTAAACAGGATTAGAGCAGAACTAAAAACCTACAATACCCCCTTCACCCCCAGACCACCAGTATGGCTGCTGCCCATAATACAGCAGATGCTCCCGTTCCTAATTCCCATATTAATCCTCTGTTGTGTCTTATGTCTTGCACCTGTTTTAATCAAAGTACTCTGAGCCAAACTTCAAGAGATCACGCGCATCACCTTCAACCAGATGCTTCTTCTTCTGTACGTCCAAATACGAACCATAGACCCCAAACTCAACGACGTCCCTTAACAGCAGGAAGTAGCCAGACAGACCACGGCGCCCCTTATCACTATTATCAATAAAAGGTTGGACTGTTTAGACAAACGGAGGCAAGATGGTGCAGTTCCGGGTTCTTCACCGTAAACTTTCCCACACTCGGGAAAGACACAGGTCGACTGCGCAGGCGCAACCTGACCTCCGACGGAGAGAAACCGGAATCCGCCTAGCCACGCCTACCGCCCCGCCCCCGACCCGCCCATGTCCCGCCCACTGCCCTCCCACTTCCGGGCCCAGGACATAACAGCCGCTCATGGTGGACACGTGGTGCGAACTTCCTCGGCCACTCCTTGTGCGTGGGACCCAGGAACGTCGTCCCAGAACGCCGGCACGAACTTCCTTGGCCCCTCCTTGCGCACGGGAGCTGGGAA
>NW_022324282.1:8363-8539 GCF_002776525.5 Piliocolobus tephrosceles
TGGGAACCTCATGCAAGAATGCCGGAGGGAACTTCCTCGGCCCCTCCTCATATGCAGGACCAGGGAACCTCCTCCGAGAACGCTGGAGCGACTTCGTCAGCCTCCACCACCGGAGACCGGTGAACCTCGCTCCCTCCTTCACATTGGCTTGTAAATAAACTTTTTTTGCCTTGCCT
>NW_022324283.1:0-3711 GCF_002776525.5 Piliocolobus tephrosceles
GAAGTGCCCTTCGGGAGCACATTCAGGACTATGGTGAAAAAGGAAACATCTTCAGATAAAAACAGTAAAGAAGCGTTCTGTGAATCTGCTTTTTGCTATGTTTATTCATTTCACATACATTAAGCCTTCATTACATGAAGCACCTTGGAAACTCCCTCGTGGATGGATCCGTGAAAGAATATTTGGGATCACTTTCGGGCCTATGGTAAAAGAGGAAATATAGTCAGATTAAAACTGGAGAGAAGCTTTCTCAGAAACTGCTTGGTGTCGTGTGCTTTCAACTCAGGGATTTATAACTTTCTTCTCATGAGGTACAGTTTGAACACTGTTCCTGTAAAACCAAAAGTGTGATATTCGGAGCACATTGAAGTCTATGGCAAAAAGTGAAATGTTGTCCAATAAAAAACAGAAAAAAGCACTCGAAGAAGCTGCTCTCTGACATGTCCATTCTTTTCACAGGGTTAAAGCTTACTCTACACTTCCCAGTTTGAAAGTCGGTCTCTGAGGGTTCTGCAAAGGGATAGTAAGTGGCGACAGAAGGCCTGTGTGAGGTAAGGAAATGCATTCCATTGAAAATCACATAGAACTTTTCTGCGAACCTCTTTTGTCATGTTTGTATTCACATCATAGAGTTAAATCAATCTTTGTATTGAGCAGTTTCAAATCACTGTTTCTATGGAATATGAGAAAGGACATTTGGAAACGCTCTTTAGAATATTCTCAAAAAGAAATAACCTCAGAAAGAAACCAGAAGGAAGCTTTCTGTGAAACTGCTCTGTGTCACGTGAATTCCACTCAGACAGTTAAGCTTCTCTTTTCATTGAGCTGTATAATAACACTGTTTTTGTTTAGTCTACATAGGGATATTCAGGAGCACTTTGAGGCTTAAATGAAGGAAACGACTTCAGATTGAAACTGGAGAGAACCCTTCTGAGGAGCTGCTTTGTGACGTATGCATTCCACTCACAGAAATATACCTTTCTTCTCCTAGAGGATTCTGGAATCCCTTTTGGAGAAAAATCTACCAATAGATATTTGGGAGTATAGGGACGACTATGATGAAAAAAAATTATCCTCAGACAAAAACTGGAAAGAAGATTTCTGTGAAACTGCTTTGTCTGAGTTATATTTATTGGTCTCACATAGTTAAAACAGTAATTATATTACGCATTTTTGAAACTTTGTCATGCACAGATCCACGAAGGGACACTCGGGAGCACATTCAGGCCTACGGTGAAAGAGGAGATACCTTCAGATAAAAACTGGATAGAAGCTTTCTGAGAAACGACTTTCTGATGTATGCATTCCACTGAGGGAGTTATACCTCTTTTCTCACAATGCAGTGTTTGAACACTGTTCCTCTGAAACTGAAAATGTGATATTTCGGAACGCTTTGAGGACTATGTGGAATACTGAAATATACTTAAATAAAATCGAGGAAGATGCGTTCCAGGAATCTGCTCTCTGATATGTGCATTCACGTCACGGAGGTAATGCTTACTCTATGTTGCCCAGTTTCGAAACTCTGTCTTTGAAGAATCTGTGAAGGGATATTTAGTGACGCCTGGAGGCTTGCAGTGAGCGAGAAAACGTCTTCCGATGAAACCTGCAGAGAAACGTTCTGAGCAACTGCTTGTGATGTGTGTATTCGTCTCCCAGAGTTAAACCGTTCTTTGGATTGAGCAGCTTGAAATCACTGTTTTTGTGACATCTGAGGAAGGACATTTGGGAATGATCCTTAGAATATGGAGAAAGTAATATCCACAGGTAAAATCCAGAAGGAAGTTTTCTGTGAAACTGCTCACTGTTGTCTTAATTCCTCTCACTCAGATAAGCCTCTCTTTTCATTGAGCAGTTTTCTAGCATTGTGTATGTTTAGCGTATGTTGGGATAATCGGGAGCACTTTGAGGCTAATGGTGAAAAAGGAAATATGTTCAGACCGAAACTGGAGAGAAACAATCCGAGGAACTGCTTTGTGACATGTGCATTCCAGTCACAGTGTTATACATCTCTACTCATACAGCGTCGGGGAAACCCTTTTGGAGAAACAGGTACCGAGTGATATTTGGGAGCATGTTGATGCCGATGGTGAAAAGGGAAATAGCCTCAGACAAAAACTGGAAAGAAGATTTTTAGAAAACTACTCTGCGATATGTGTAATCATCTCACATAGATAAATCTATCTTTACGTTACACAGCTTAGAAACTGTCATGGACGGATCCCCGAAGGGACCTTGAGAGCACATTTTGGAATATTGTGAAAAAGGAAATATTTTCAGATAAAAACCGGAAAGAATCTTTCTTTGAAACTGCTTTTTGTTGGGTTTATTTATCTCACATAGATGAAGCTTCTTTACGTTATGCAGCTTCGAAACTCCCTCGTGGATGGAGGAGGGAATATTTGGGATTATATTCAGGCCTGTGGTGAAATCGCAAATATAGTCAGATAAAAACTGGAGGGAAGGTTTCTGAGAAACTGCTTTGTGACATGTGCATTCCATTCACAGTAGTATACCTCTCATCTCATACAGCGTCAGGGAAATCGTTTTGGAGCAACATGTAGCAAGAGATATTCAGGAGTATATATATTCTGAATATCCCTTTGCGGACTGAACACAAATATTGTTATGATACTGTTCTCTGCAAAGAGAAGCAGAAAACTGCTCAATGAAAAGATAGACTTAACTGAGCAAGAGGAATTAAGACGCCACAGAAGAGTTTCAAGGAAAGCTTCTGTTTGGACGAACGGAGGCAAGATGGTGACTTCCGGGTTCTTCATCATCAACTTTTCCCGTGTGCGTGAACGGGAACGATCCTTAGAATATGGAGAAAGAAATATCCTCAGGTAAAATCCAGAATGAAGCTTTCTGTGAAACTGCTCTGTGTCGTCTTAATTCCTCTCACTCAGATAAGCCTCCCTGTTCATTGTGCAGTTTTCTATCCTTGTGTATGTTTAGCGTGTGATGGGATATTCGGGAGCACTTTGATGCTTACAGTGAAAAGGAAATATGATCTGACTGAAACAGGAGAGAAGCTTTCCAAGGAACTGCTTTGTGACGTGTGCATTCCAGTCACAGTGTTATACGTCTCTTCTCATACAGCGTCAGGGAAAGACTTTTGGAGAAACAGTTGCCAAGTCATATTTGGGAGCATGTTGATGCTGATGGTGAAATGGGAAATAGCCTCAGACAAAAACTGGAAAGAAGTTTCTAGGAAACTACTTTGTGATATGTGTAATCATCTAACATAGATAAAGCTTACTTTACATTTCACAGCTTGGAAACTCTCATGGACAGATCCACGAAGGGACCCTCACGAGCAGATTCAGGACTATGGTGAAAAAGGAAATATATTCAGATAAATACAGGAAAGAAGCTTTCTGTGAATCTGTTTTTTCTATGATTATTCATCTCACATAGATGAAGCCTTCTTTACATCATACAGCTTGGAAGCTCCCTCGTGGTTGGATCCACGAAGGGAAATTTCGGATCACATTCGGGCCTATGGTGAAATAGGATATATTGTCAGATAAAAACTGGAGGACAGCTTTCTGAGAAAGTGCTTGGTGATGTGTTGTTTCCACTCATGTAGCCCTGTGTATGTTTGGCATGTCATGGGATATTTGGGAGCATTTTGAGGCTTATGGTGCAAAAGGAAATATGATCAGACCGAAACTGGAGAGAAGCTTTCCGAGGAACTGCTTTGTGACG
>NW_022324284.1:0-3711 GCF_002776525.5 Piliocolobus tephrosceles
CGTCACAAAGCAGTTCCTCGGAAAGCTTCTCTCCAGTTTCGGTCTGATCATATTTCCTTTTGCACCATAAGCCTCAAAATGCTCCCAAATATCCCATGACATGCCAAACATACACAGGGCTACATGAGTGGAAACAACACATCACCAAGCACTTTCTCAGAAAGCTGTCCTCCAGTTTTTATCTGACAATATATCCTATTTCACCATAGGCCCGAATGTGATCCGAAATTTCCCTTCGTGGATCCAACCACGAGGGAGCTTCCAAGCTGTATGATGTAAAGAAGGCTTCATCTATGTGAGATGAATAATCATAGAAAAAACAGATTCACAGAAAGCTTCTTTCCTGTATTTATCTGAATATATTTCCTTTTTCACCATAGTCCTGAATCTGCTCGTGAGGGTCCCTTCGTGGATCTGTCCATGAGAGTTTCCAAGCTGTGAAATGTAAAGTAAGCTTTATCTATGTTAGATGATTACACATATCACAAAGTAGTTTCCTAGAAACTTCTTTCCAGTTTTTGTCTGAGGCTATTTCCCATTTCACCATCAGCATCAACATGCTCCCAAATATGACTTGGCAACTGTTTCTCCAAAAGTCTTTCCCTGACGCTGTATGAGAAGAGACGTATAACACTGTGACTGGAATGCACACGTCACAAAGCAGTTCCTTGGAAAGCTTCTCTCCTGTTTCAGTCAGATCATATTTCCTTTTCACTGTAAGCATCAAAGTGCTCCCGAATATCCCATCACACGCTAAACATACACAAGGATAGAAAACTGCACAATGAACAGGGAGGCTTATCTGAGTGAGAGGAATTAAGACGACACAGAGCAGTTTCACAGAAAGCTTCATTCTGGATTTTACCTGAGGATATTTCTTTCTCCATATTCTAAGGATCGTTCCCGTTCACGCACACGGGAAAAGTTGATGATGAAGAACCCGGAAGTCACCATCTTGCCTCCGTTCGTCCAAACAGAAGCTTTCCTTGAAACTCTTCTGTGGCGTCTTAATTCCTCTTGCTCAGTTAAGTCTATCTTTTCATTGAGCAGTTTTCTGCTTCTCTTTGCAGAGAACAGTATCATAACAATATTTGTGTTCAGTCCGCAAAGGGATATTCAGAATATATATACTCCTGAATATCTCTTGCTACATGTTGCTCCAAAACGATTTCCCTGACGCTGTATGAGATGAGAGGTATACTACTGTGAATGGAATGCACATGTCACAAAGCAGTTTCTCAGAAACCTTCCCTCCAGTTTTTATCTGACTATATTTGCGATTTCACCACAGGCCTGAATATAATCCCAAATATTCCCTCCTCCATCCACGAGGGAGTTTCGAAGCTGCATAACGTAAAGAAGCTTCATCTATGTGAGATAAATAAACCCAACAAAAAGCAGTTTCAAAGAAAGATTCTTTCCGGTTTTTATCTGAAAATATTTCCTTTTTCACAATATTCCAAAATGTGCTCTCAAGGTCCCTTCGGGGATCCGTCCATGACAGTTTCTAAGCTGTGTAACGTAAAGATAGATTTATCTATGTGAGATGATTACACATATCGCAGAGTAGTTTTCTAAAAATCTTCTTTCCAGTTTTTGTCTGAGGCTATTTCCCTTTTCACCATCGGCATCAACATGCTCCCAAATATCACTCGGTACCTGTTTCTCCAAAAGGGTTTCCCCGACGCTGTATGAGTAGAGATGTATAACACTGTGACTGGAATGCACATGTCACAAAGCAGTTCCTCGGATTGTTTCTCTCCAGTTTCGGTCTGAACATATTTCCTTTTTCACCATTAGCCTCAAAGTGCTCCCGATTATCCCAACATACGCTAAACATACACAATGCTAGAAAACTGCTCAATGAAAAGAGAGGCTTATCTGAGTGAGAGGAATTAAGACAACAGTGAGCAGTTTCACAGAAAACTTCCTTCTGGATTTTACCTGTGGATATTACTTTCTCCATATTCTAAGGATCATTCCCAAATGTCCTTCCTCAGATGTCACAAAAACAGTGATTTCAAGCTGCTCAATCCAAAGAACGGTTTAACTCTGGGAGACGAATACACACATCACAAGCAGTTGCTCAGAACGTTTCTCTGCAGGTTTCATCGGAAGACGTTTTCTCGCTCACTGCAAGCCTCCAGGCGTCACTAAATATCCCTTCACAGATTCTTCAAAGACAGAGTTTCGAAACTGGGCAACATAGAGTAAGCATTACCTCCGTGACGTGAATGCACATATCAGAGAGCAGATTCCTGGAACGCATCTTCCTCGATTTTATTTAAGTATATTTCAGTATTCCACATAGTCCTCAAAGCGTTCCGAAATATCACATTTTCAGTTTCAGAGGAACAGTGTTCAAACACTGCATTGTGAGAAAAGAGGTATAACTCCCTCAGTGGAATGCATACATCAGAAAGTCGTTTCTCAGAAAGCTTCTATCCAGTTTTTATCTGAAGGTATCTCCTCTTTCACCGTAGGCCTGAATGTGCTCCCGAGTGTCCCTTCGTGGATCTGTGCATGACAAAGTTTCAAAAATGCGTAATATAATTACTGTTTTAACTATGTGAGACCAATAAATATAACTCAGACAAAGCAGTTTCACAGAAATCTTCTTTCCAGTTTTTGTCTGAGGATAATTTTTTTTCATCATAGTCGTCCCTATACTCCCAAATATCTATTGGTAGATTTTTCTCCAAAAGGGATTCCAGAATCCTCTAGGAGAAGAAAGGTATATTTCTGTGAGTGGAATGCATACGTCACAAAGCAGCTCCTCAGAAGGGTTCTCTCCAGTTTCAATCTGAAGTCGTTTCCTTCATTTAAGCCTCAAAGTGCTCCTGAATATCCCTATGTAGACTAAACAAAAACAGTGTTATTATACAGCTCAATGAAAAGAGAAGCTTAACTGTCTGAGTGGAATTCACGTGACACAGAGCAGTTTCACAGAAAGCTTCCTTCTGGTTTCTTTCTGAGGTTATTTCTTTTTGAGAATATTCTAAAGAGCGTTTCCAAATGTCCTTTCTCATATTCCATAGAAACAGTGATTTGAAACTGCTCAATACAAAGATTGATTTAACTCTATGATGTGAATACAAACATGACAAAAGAGGTTCGCAGAAAAGTTCTATGTGATTTTCAATGGAATGCATTTCCTTACCTCACACAGGCCTTCTGTCGCCACTTACTATCCCTTTGCAGAACCCTCAGAGACCGACTTTCAAACTGGGAAGTGTAGAGTAAGCTTTAACCCTGTGAAAAGAATGGACATGTCAGAGAGCAGCTTCTTCGAGTGCTTTTTTCTGTTTTTTATTGGACAACATTTCACTTTTTGCCATAGACTTCAATGTGCTCCGAATATCACACTTTTGGTTTTACAGGAACAGTGTTCAAACTGTACCTCATGAGAAGAAAGTTATAAATCCCTGAGTTGAAAGCACACGACACCAAGCAGTTTCTGAGAAAGCTTCTCTCCAGTTTTAATCTGACTATATTTCCTCTTTTACCATAGGCCCGAAAGTGATCCCAAATATTCTTTCACGGATCCATCCACGAGGGAGTTTCCAAGGTGCTTCATGTAATGAAGGCTTAATGTATGTGAAATGAATAAACATAGCAAAAAGCAGATTCACAGAACGCTTCTTTACTGTTTTTATCTGAAGATGTTTCCTTTTTCACCATAGTCCTGAATGTGCTCCCGAAGGGCACTTC
>NW_022324285.1:0-3480 GCF_002776525.5 Piliocolobus tephrosceles
AGAAATGTGTAACTCTGTGAGTTGCATTCACACATCGCAATGCAGTTTCTCAGAAGGCTCCTTTTCAGTATCTGTCTGAGGATATTTCCTTTTTCACCGTAGCCCTCAATGAGCTCCCAAATAACACTGTGCAGAATCCACGACAACAGTGTGAGGAAACTGTTCCAAGAAGGGAAGGGCGGAACTCTGTGTGATGAAGTCACACATCAGAAAGCAATCTCTCAGAAAGCTTCTCTTTTGTTATTATCTGAGGATATTTCCTTTTACACCATAGCCCACAATGAGCTCCTAAATATCACTTTGCAAATTCCACGAAAAGAGTGTTAGCAAACTACTTCCTGACGACTAAGTTGTAACTCTGTGAGATCAATTAGCAGATCACAAAGAAGTTTCCCAGAAAGCTTCTTTCTCGTTTTTACCTGATAATATTTCCTTTATCAGCGTAGGCCTCAGTGTGATCCAAAGTATCCCTTCTCAGGTTTCTCAAAGACAGTGTTAATGGCCTGCTCCTTGAAACATAAGTTTAACTCTGTGAGATGAATTCACATGTCATCAAGAAGTTTCTAAGAAACCTTTTTTCTAGTTTTCTTCTGAGGATATTTCCTTTGTCTCCATAAGCTTCATTGCGCTAAGAAATATCCCTTTGCAGATATCAAGAAAACTGTGTTAGCAAACTCAGCACTGAACAGAAACGTGTACCTCTGTTAGATGCATTCACACATTGTAATGTAGTTTGTCAGAACGCTTCTTTCCAGTTTCTGTCTGAGGATATTTCCTTTTTCACCGTAGCCCTCAATGAGCTCCAAAATTCTACTTTGCAGAATGCACGACAACAGTGTTAGTAAACTGTTCCAAGAAGAGAAGGGTGGAACTCTGTGTGATGAAGTCACACATCAGAAAGCAATCTCTCAGAAAGTTTCTCTCTAGTTATTATCTGAGGATATTTCCTTTTTCACTTTTGGCCCCAATGGAATCCCAAATATCACATTGCAGATTCCACGAAAAGAGTGTTTGGAAACTGCTTCCTGCCGACTAATTTGTAACTCTGTGACACGAATGCACAGATCACAAAGAAGTTTCTCAGAAAGATTCTTTCTCGTTTTTAACTGATGATATTTTCTTTGTCAGTGTAGGCCTCAATGCGATCCAAAGTAGCCCATCTCAGGTTCCTCAAAGACAGTGTTAATGGCCTGCTCCATGAAACATAAGTGTATCTCTTTGAGATGAATTCACACATAACTAAGAAGTTTCAAAGAAAGCTTCTTTCTAATTTTCATATGAGGATATTTCCTTTGTCACCATAAGCTTCATTTTGCTATGAAGTATCTTATTGCAGATTTCAAGAAAACTGTGTTTGCTAACTCCTCACTGAAGAGAAACGTGTAACTCTGTGAGTAACATTGACACATCGCAATGTAGTTTCCCAGAAGGCTTCTTTCCAGTTTCTTTCTGAGGATATTTTCTTTTTCACCATATCCCTCAATGAGCTCCCAAATATCACTTTGCAGAATCCATGACAACAGTGTTAGCAAATTGTTCCAAGAAGGGAAGGGTGGAACTCTGTTTGATGAAGTCACCATTCAGAAAGCAATCTCTCAGAGCTTCTCTCTAGTTATTATCTGAGGATATTTCCTTTTTAATCATGGGCCCCAGTGGTCTCCGAAATATGACTTTGCAGATTCCACGACAAGAGTGTTAGCAAACTGCTTCCTGAGGAGTAAGTTGAAACACTGTGAGACGAATTCACAGATCACAAAGAAGTTTCTCAGAATGCTTCTTTCTCGTTTTTAACTGATGATATTTCCTTTATCAGCATAGGCCTCAATGCGATCCAAAGTAGCCCTTCTCAGGTTCCTCGGAGACAGTGTTAATGGCCTGCTTCATGAAACATTAGTGTAACTCTGTGAGATGAATTCACACATCAATAAGAAGTTTCTAAGAAAGCTTATTTCTAGTTTTCATCTGAGGATATTTCCTTTGTCACTGTAAGCTTCATTGCGCTAAGAAGAATCCCATTGCTGATTTTAAGAAAACTATATTAGCAAACTGATAACTGAAGAAAAACGTGTACCTCTGTGAGTTGCATTCACACATCGCTATGCAGCTTCTCTGAAGGCTTCTTTCCCTTTTCTGTCTGAGGATATTTCCTTTTTCACAATAGCCCTCAAAGAGCTCCCAAATATCACTTTGCAGAATTCACGACTACAGTGTTATCAAACTGCTCCAAGAATGGAAGGGTGGACTCTGAGTGATGAAGTCACACATCAGAAAGCACTCTCTCAGAAAGCTTCACAATAGTTATGATCTGAGGATATTTCCTTTTTCACCATGGGCCCCAATTGGCACCCAAATATCACTTTGCATATTCCACATAAAGAGTGTTAGTAATCTGCTTCCAGGGGACTAAGTTGTAACTCTGTGAGACGAATTCACAGATCACAAAGAAGTTTCTCAGAAAGCTTCTTTCTTGTTTTTAACTGATGATGTTTCCTTTATCACTGTAGGCCTCAATGCGATCCAAAGTAGCCCTTCTCAGGTTCCTCAAAGACAGTGTGAATGGCTTGCTCCATGAAACATAAGTGTAACTCTGTGAGATGAGTTCACACATCACCAAGAACTTTCTAAGAAAGCTTCTTTCTAATTTTCATCTGAGGATATTTCCTTTGTCACCGTAAGCTTCATTGCACTAAGAAGAATATACTTGCTGATTTCTAGAAAACTGTCTTAGCAAACTGATAACTGAAGAGAAGCCTGTAACTCTGTGAGTTGCATTCACATATCGCTATGCGGTTTCTGAGAAAGCTTCTTTCCAGTTATTATCTGAGGATATTTCCTTTTTCAACATAGCTCTCAATGAGCTCCCAAATGCCACTTTGCAGAATCCATGACAACAGTGTTAGCAAACTGTTCCAAGAAGGGAAGGGTGGAACTCTGTGTGATGAAGTCACCCATCAGAAAGCAATCTCTCAGAAACCTTCTCTGTAGTTGAAGTCTGAGGATATTTCCTTTTTCACCATGGGCCCCAATGGGCTCCCAAATATCACTTTGCAGATTCCACGAACAGAGTTTTAGCAAACTGCTTCCTAAGGACTAAGTTGTTACTCTGTGAGATGAATTCACCAATCACAAGGAAGTTTCTCACAAAGCTTCTTTCACGTTTCTAACTGATGATATTTCCTTTGTCAGCGTAGGCCTCAATGCGACCCAAAGTAGCCCTTTTCAGGTTCCTCAAGAGACAGTGTTAATGAAATGCTCCCTGAAACATATGTGTAATCCTGTGAGATGAGTTCACACATCACCAAGAAGTTTCTCAGAAAGCTTTTTTCTACTTTTCATCTGTGGATATTTCCTTTCTCACCGTAAGCTTCATTGAGCTAAGAATTATCCCATTGCAGGTTTCAAGAAAACTGTGTTAGCAAGCTGATCACTCAAGAGAAATGTGTAACTCTGTGAGTTGCATTCACACATCGCAATGCAGTT
>NW_022324286.1:0-1330 GCF_002776525.5 Piliocolobus tephrosceles
AGAGGAGGAAAGAGATGGGCAAAGTACAGTTGCAGCCCTGAAATGAGAAGCTAAAAGGAGAATGCAATTTTAGCCACGAGTTTTTATTGCCTCAATTTCCTCCCAGGAGTAGCTATTCCCTAAATGAATATGAATGAAGGGAATCTGTAGGGCGCAGAGATGGATAAGGCAGACACAAAGAGAGAGAACTCAAGTTCTCCTTCAAGTAAGGACCTGCTTTTCTGAACTATGAAGAGTGTGGTCAACTGGCAACTTCCTACTGTTAACTTCAGGTGTGCTTTACCTTCTGAGTTGAGGTCATGTGCTCCTGCTAGTGACCTTAGTCAGTGACTGGGCAAGACCGTAACACAAGGTCTAGCAATGTCTTCTCACTGCGGAACTACTCTAATATTTGCCCTAGCCCCAACTGGGCTCAATGAGATTTTGTCATGTTTGCATCACAGGCTCTCAACATGACATGCCCAATCCTGTTTGTTCCTTTTACTTTCACAGATGTGATCCTCCATAAGCTTTCACCCTCCTAACTCCATCTTACTGTCATTTTCTGTAGGAGCCAACCAGCACACTACTAAAAATATGTATTTTTTTAAATTTTCAGGAGGCAGTTAATGATTCAGAATAAGAGAATTTTGACTCTTAGGAAGCTGTTCTTCCTGTTGCAATGTCACATACATCATGCCTTTGTTTAGTTTGGAAAAAAATGTAACATTTCTCTAAAATATATCTAAAATATATTCTCTAAAATACATTCTCTTAAATGCTCCCTACAACTTTTACAATTTAGGATGATGTGGTCTGTATCAGCATGGAAGCATTATGTTCTTTTATTTTTTAAAAAATTTTTTATTATACTTTAAGTTCTAGGGTACATGTGCACAACATGCAGGTTTGTTACATATGTATACATGTGCCATGTTGGTGTGCTGTACCCATTAACTTGTCATTTACATTAGGTATATCTCCTAATGCTATCCCTCGCCCCTTTCCCTACCCCATGACAGACCCTGGTGTGTGATGTTCCCCTTCCTGTGTCCAGGTGTTCTTATTGTTCAATTACCACTTGTGAGTCAGAACATGCGGTGTTTGGTTTTTTGTCCTTGCGATAGTTTGCTGAGAATGATGGTTTCCAGCTGCATCCATGTCCCTACAATGGACATGAACTTATCCCTTTTTATGGCTGCATAGTATTCCATAGTGTATATGTGCCACATTTTCTTAATCCAGTCTGTCACTGATGGACAATTGGGTTGGTTCGAAGTCTTTGCTATTGTGAATAATGCCACATAAACATACGTGTGCATCATCATTATATTCTTTTCAATTGTAAAGG